>NW_020897724.1:1581608-1613716 GCF_003984885.1 Neopelma chrysocephalum
CCTCCTGTCCCTGCTGTCCCTCCTGTCCCAGCTCTCTCTCCTGTCCCAGCTCTCTCTCCTGTCCCTGCCATCCCCGCTCTCCCTCAGCCCCCGCTGGAGGACCGCGCTCACGTGCCCGCCAGGGGGCGCCGCCGGCGCGGCAGCGGTTGGTCGGGGCGCGTGCGCGGTCGCGCGCGGCGATGGCGGCGCTGCTGGAGCACGAGAGCCAGATCTTCCTGGACCTGTTCCACCGGGACGGGCTCGTGGTGTGCGCCCGGGGGCTCGGCATCGACCGCCTGCTGCTGCGCTTCCTGCGCCTCTACTGCGAGCCCGCCAGCCTCGTGCTCGTGCTCAACACCGGCCCCGCCGAGGAGGTGAGGGGGCTGTCAGCGCCCGGCGCTGCCCCGCTCGGGGCCGGCGGGCGCGGCCCCGCAGTGCCCCGGGCGGGAGCGGCTCCTGGGGCCGGGAGCGGGCCGGGGGTGGGTGTGCGGGATCCGGGGCCGGGCCGGGCGCTGTCACAGAATCACTGAGTGGGTCAGGCTGGAAGGGACCACAGTGGGTCATCTGGTCCCACCTCCTGCTCCTGCTCCAGCAGGGTCATCCCAGAGCACACGGCACAGGATTGTGTCCAGACAGTTCGGGAGTATCCCCAGTGAGGAGACTCCACACCCTCTCTGGGCAATCTGTTCCAGTTCTCGGTCACTGCACAGGGAAGAAGTTCTTCCTCATGTTCAGGTGGAACTTCCTGAGCATCAGTTCCTGCCCGTTCCCTCTTGTCCCATTGCTGGGCACCTCCGAGCAGAGCCCGGTCCATCCTTTGCCCCCTCCCTGCAGATATGACAGACATTGAGGAGGTCCCCTCTCAGCTGTCTCTTCTCAGGGCTTTACAGACCTAGTTCCTCAGCCTGTCCTCAGAGGAGAGTCACCCCATCCTTTGTCACCCTGCGCTGGACCCACTCCGTGTCTCTCTTGTCCTGAGGATCCCAGAACTGGACACAACACTCCAGATGGGCCTCACCAGGGCTGAGTAGAGGGGCAGGATCACCTCCCTCGACCTGCTGGCAATGCGCTTCCTAATGCACCCCAGGACACTGTTGGCCTTCTTGGCCACGAGGGCACTGCTGGCTCAGGGACAGCTGGTTGTCCCCCAGGACCCCGTGTCCCTGGGGAAGCTGTCAGACCAGACACACTCGGGATCACATCAGCTGAATTCCTACTCCTGCAGCACAGTAAAGCCCCCAAAACAATACTGAGCTAAAACAAGCATATGTACAGAATTGTAAGTAACCACTGAGCGGAAAGGGATGAAACTTGCTGAAGGTTTGTCCCTGCTTGTACAAAAAATAGCTGCTCTTTTTTCCCTGGAACCAGGGAGATTTCCCACCATCAGGGAAGTGAGGTCCTGCAGACTTTTTATAGTGGCCATAGGGGAATAAATATCACAGCTTTAGTTTATAAGATTAAGCTTCATGTATAGGGCCTACCTGCTGTAGTTGTCTGATAGCAGGTGAGGGCATCAGAAGATGAACTCTTCCCAATTCTCTGTTCTTAAGGCAGTATTAAAATTGCATGTTCTCTGAAAATGAGCTGTGGAAATACAGGAAAGTGTAAGCTCCTTTGAGTGTCAGTTGCTCATATTTACTTAAGTATTTTCTAGCTACTACTGACAATATGTAGATTTTAAATCACCCAGATGAGTTTGAAACTGAACAAAGTATGTCAAAAGAAGAAAAAAGTCATGATAATTGTGACTTCCTTTAGTATGTTATACTGTCATGTTTTAATTTGTTTTGGACTGCTCCTAAAAATTGGCAGGGTATGTATAATAAAGGTGTTTATTGCATCCCTTTCATTAGTTACCACGATTATGTCTTTGTTTTTCTTGTATTCGGTTTAGGAGTATTTTATTGACCAGCTGAGGTCAGATGGAGTTGTTCACCTTCCTCGGCGCGTTACCAATGAAATTGCAAATAACACTCGGTACGAATTTTACACACAAGGAGGAGTCATCTTTGCAACAAGTCGGATCCTGGTGGTGGATTTCCTTACTGACAGAATTCCTGCCAACCTCATTACTGGTAAGAGTTTAATGAAATGAAGGTAAAAGTGTTCTGTTTGAACATACATAAAGCTTAATTCTATATGAAGAGTTCTACTAACCACTATTGAAGTTGAAGAACTTTTCCTTTCCTTCCCACCAAGACTGAGGTAAAAAGAGCAAATATGTAGTTCTTTCTTATTTTTAATAGTTTTCTTTGCTCCAAACTTGTTTGTCTTATTTAATCATACCATTTGAAAACATGCACATTATTTTTACAGAGCTGTAACAGGTTTTGCATTGCCACCAGAGGTCAGTGCCAGAGCAGCTGTGATAGACCCACTGCTTCATTTCCAGCTTCCCCAACACCTGGTTCCATGTACCTTACCTGTGTGTGAGACTGTACAGCCAAACCAACAAAAACTTGTAATAGTGTTTCTTGAGGAGGTAACACAGAAAAAGTGTTTCTAGGTTTTAGAAATGTTGTTTATAAAATCAGTGTAGAATCACATGTGAATTAACATCTGATGAACTCATAAAGTCCAGCTAAATGGAGATAAGAAATTTTCACTGCAGTAAAGAAGAATTATTCCTGGTAGTTTTAGCCAGGTAAAAATGATGTACTTGACAGCACAGTAAAACTGATGCAAGTGGGTTTAATAAAAAGTGGTAATAAAAGGGCTTACAGAGCAGGTACAAACTCACTCCATAAGCAGATATATATTGAGTGAAAGTCAGAAGGTATTATGATAAACACACAGTCTTACTGGCCCGTCACAAATTGGTTGTCCCCTGTCATGTCCATTCCGAGTCACATCTTGACAAACTGGAAGTTGTTCAGAAATGTGTGTGATCATTGTTATGTCCTGAAAAATTTGCTTCATGGGACAGATCTAACAATGACTAGAAAGATACCTTGTAGTGGATTATTCCATGACTTAATCATGAATGGCTAGCAGTTATATGGAATCCTTTTTTTCTAGATGCTTTTTCATTTTCCAAGCAAAGGCATATTAAAATCAATGTCTAGGTGCTGAGTTGAAGAAACTTGTTGCAGAATTAAATGCACTGTAAGTTTATGAACTTATGTAGGTACAAGGTAAAACCTGGGATGTTTGATGTCCTTTGCTTCCATTTCAGAAAGGCATTTATGATTCCACTGCAAGCTGTGAACAGATAAGAGTTACCACATAGGCCTCACTTCAGCAGGGGAGAGGGAAGAATGCAGTGTGCCATTTAATGTGATTAAGTGGGAGGAAAAAATACGCCTGAGTTTAACAGGTCTTGGCTGAGTGAACTGTGAATCCCAGAAGTATTTGTCTCGAACACCTAATTAAATTAAATTGTTGTTTCATTTCTCTTTACTGAAATATGCTTGATAAATCTTTTATTCCTAATATCCCCATAGCCCTGAATAAAATTGGGGGTGGACTCATACAGTTGATAGTATTTGCCATCCTTAATATGACTTATCAGAAGGGGGAGAAAAGCAATACAAATTGTTTTCAGAAGTTCTTTGAATGTGTAAACACTTGAACTGTTACCAATGAAACATACTTGACAAGACTAATTCCAGAATTTCTCTAACAAAAGAATGCAAATATCACAGACTTGAAAGTGTCAAACTTGCTCTGTTGTAACAGTGTGTTCTGTCGTGCATCTGCTTTTCCTGCTTTTCAAAGGCTCAAGTTCAAGTTATGCCTCAGGAATAAAGAATTTTCTAAGCTAATAAGTCCTGCCACTCAAGCACAAGATTTTTAATTTTTTTTTTTAATTAAAGATGCATCATTAACCCAGTTCTGTTATTTGGCAGTTCTATGGTACTGAAACTGAGGAGTGACTTGTTCGAACCCCAGAAAATTTGTTCAACACTCATTTTAGAAGATTTAAATTCCTATAATACAAACAATATTAGAATAATAAGACAGTTAGGAGGAAAATTCTATACAAAGTTGGACCTTTCTCAACTTCTTCTAACTTGAAAATGTTTTATTTTGCCAGGCATTTTGGTGTACAAAGCACACAGAATCATCGAGTCCTGCCAGGAAGCATTTATCCTGCGCCTGTATCGCCAGAAGAACAAGCAAGGCTTCATTAAAGCTTTTACAGATAATGCTGTTGCATTTAACACTGGCTTTTGCCACGTGGAAAGAGTGATGAAAAACCTTTTTGTCAGTAAGCTTTATCTGTGGCCAAGGTGAGGCACTTCTTTACTTCACTGGAGAGTTAAACTTAAAAGAAAGATGAAGGATGTTAGATGGGTTCCTCAGAAAATGAGGTGTATGCAGTCACACTGCTTATGGGTGTTCCCTCTTAGATCCCCAAACAAACTTCAGTCAGGTTTTGACTGAAGTGGTCTTGAAGATGCTAAATTTCTGTTCATATTTTTGAAAATAGACTCAAATTAACTCTGTAAGGGGCTGAATCTTATGGCAGAGCTGGCCTTTTAGCCAACAGAGATCACAGCAGAAAGTGACACTCCTAATAGCTCAAAAAAACTTCCCTTATGAAACAGAGTATTTAAGCCATGAAGTAACAAGAATACAGTCTCTCAGTTCTCCATTCAGGGAGGTATTTGTTTCCAGCTGTGATGAAACCCCATGGATCTCTTTCTACATGTCAGATTTTTTTAATCTTCTTTTACATGTATGTTGTGTATGAAGAATATTTCTTAATGACCGATAAAAAACAAATTACTGAGTTTGTGGCATGTGTTAAGTCATTCAGAAGCAGAGCCACAAATGGAACTGGAGCCTTTATCTGCTGCCCCATTCAGTGCTCTTGCCTTGGGCAGGAGCTCTGCCCATTTGTTCCAGGCTAGAATGTGTTTCACTCCATCTTAACGAACTGTCACTCTGCCTTGTAAACTCTGTTTTTAACAGTCTTTCTTCCAGTATCCCAGGGAAGTAGAAGTGGACATAACTAGGGCAAGAAAGGTTGGATGAAAGCTCTCTCTGTTTTGTTCCTCGGGTTCTGACCCACGGCAAGGCCTGGGGGTGCAGTGTTGCAGGAAGGGAGATGCCCTGGGAGTTCCAGAGGTTGGCAGGCACTGGGCTCTCCGAGCCTCCCTGTTAGGGAAAGGCAGTGACATGTCTGTGCCTGTGCAGCTGAGGGGCTGCAGGGGAGGGTTCCAACCAGGACCTGCTGCTCATCCTTGCAAGCTGGGAATGTCACAGAACCTGCTGGTGCGGTGTCTGATTTCAAAGAATTCATGAGCCAGTTCCTGTTTCCCCCTTATGAGATTTTTTGGGGTTTACTTTAGTATTTGTTCAGTGTATTGATGATGCAGAATCTAGTGCAGTAATTTGCCATGGCTCATTCACCAGCCCTATAGGCTCTCATGACTAGAATGCCTACAGGCATCATTGTGGAACAGATGGTTTTCTGAGGCTGTTCATAAGATTGCAGTCATCACATCAGTAGAATCTGATTTACTTTGGAATTAACTTACTTGTTCACATTTAAAACAATTGTAATTGTAGTTCATACAAACTTTTGAGTAATTGTGGGTCAAGAAAACTTTCCATGTAAATCTTAATAAGCTGTTTTCCTCTTAGATTTCATATAGCAGTGAACTCATTTTTAGAGAAGCATAAACCTGAAGTGGTGGAAATACATGTGGCAATGACCCCTGCTATGCTTGCTATCCAGACCTCAATCCTGGACATTTTGAATGCCTGTCTGAGAGAACTCAAACGTTATAATCCAGTTCTTGAAGTAGAAGATCTCTCTTTAGAAAATGCGATTGGAAAACCTTTTGACAAGGTAACCATTTTGATTGTTTTGCAGTGTCTAACTAACAGGATGTAGATCTTCAAACTGCCATACAAACAGAAATGTTATTTGTAAAATTAATAACCTTCAGCAGCTGAATGTTCTCCCATGACATGCTTATTAGTGGTACCAGGTGATTTAATAGTGATGTGACAGTTGCCAGTAGGGTTTTTGGTGTATAGGTGTTATTGTTCTTCCTTCATTTCCCAAGGCTTACAGCAAGAACATCCTGATTCAAGGTTTTCTTTCCTGTTTGTGGTTTCCATTTTCTCTAGTAGGAGAAGCACAAGTATATAGTAGACAATATGCACATGCATGCATCTGCTGTATCTTTATATATGTCAATAATTGTGTGTTCATTGCTGTTTGTGGCAGATGTGCAATGTTTGGCATACATGTGCTTTCTGTAAGGTGAAGTCATAAACTTCAACCATCGTAGTGAAACACAGTTATTTCTTAACTACTATTTAATCCTGATGTAAGGCCTTCTGTACTTTAAATATCTGGAGGTTTTTTCCTTAAGCTTTACAGGTTGCACATCTGCATGGTACCAACCTTATTTTGGAAATTAAATGCCATTATAATGGTTTCTGCTTTACAGGCCAGTGCCAGTAAATTAAGGGGGGGGGAGTATTGTACCAGTGTTTTATTATTTGATGGAAAGGAAAAAGTGTACTGAAAGCATTCATTGATATACATCTGCTAATTGCTGAAATATTTTACATAAAGGCATCTATATTATGTTAACTTTGCTAAAAAATGATAACTTATATAAAAAAAATACCTTACCATCAGATCTTTAATTTGGTATCCTTAATAACTTCAGGAAACTAGTGGCATCCCCTATAAAGGGGAAAAAAAAGTGGATTTTTAGCATGGTTAGTGGACTATATATTTGACATCCTGAACTTTCCAATTTATATTTCCAGACAATACGTCACTATTTAGATCCTCTCTGGCATCAGCTTGGAGCTAAGACAAAATCTTTGGTCCAGGATTTGAAGATACTCCGTACTTTGCTCCTGTATCTCACTCAGTATGATTGTGTCACCTTCCTTAATCTTCTGGAGTCACTGAAAGCAAGTGAAAAAGCTTTTGGTGAGAATTCAGGTAAACACTGAAGATCCATACAAGTCAATTCATGAAACAGTGAAATGCTGATGTTTTTAATTAGCATTCCCAAACATTTGAAGGTACCTAATTAGGTTTTACATAACCAGCCATAAGGATGTAGGTTTTTATTGACAGATAATGCTTTCATCTTCCCACCTAACTGCTGTTACTTAACAGGGGCAGATTTGCATCACATTTGTCTCTTATTAAGCTGGTGATTGCACAGCAAGCAGGTAGCACAGGTATTCCAGATGAGAAGTTTGGGGCTGATACTGCAAAGGGTTGAAACACATCCCCATTGCAGATGTCAAACTAGTGCTGCTTCCTCCTCCTTTCCCTCAGGTTGGCTGTTCCTTGACGCCAGCACCTCGATGTTTGTGAACGCTCGGGCTCGAGTTTATCGCATTGCAGAGGAGAAGCTGAGTCAGAAAGGCAAAGGCTCTGAAAAACGTGATGTGAGGAAGGAAAATGGTACTGATCATTCCTAATTTTAAGTTTGGGAGTGTCACACGATTTCAAGTGCTTCGCATGTTATTACTGGGGCTCTGGTTCCCTACGTGAACTTACACAGCTCAGGATCTCAGTCTGTTAGCTGGGATAAGCTGAGACACAATCTTAGTTCAAAAAGCATATAATAAACAACATACCAGAGTCATGAAGAAATAAGGGGTTCTCCTAAGCTTGCTCAGCTGATCACTGGGAGAGCTTTTATGGAATTCTTGTGTTGCACTGGTGTTTAGCTTGATCTTTATGATTTTACTTGAACAGGTAGGAGGCTGGGGTTGTTTTTATTAAAAAAATATACCCAGGAGTTTCAGAATTGAAGAATAACTGAATATTTCAACTTTTTGCTTCACTAAAGCACTTATCCCCATTTTTAAAGTGAAGAGTGTTCTCCAACCCAGTAGCATAACACATTGCATATGTAGGCTGTTGAATATCATATTTGCCAACAGCCATCACGCTATTGACATCTAACCACTAATTTAAAGTCTGAGGGATATTTTGGCTGTAGGAGCTGCTATGTTCAATCTTACTTTGTTTCAGAACTGAAAAGGGAACTGGTTCTCGAAAGTAACCCAAAATGGGAAGCTTTGAGAGAAGTACTGAAAGAGATTGAAAATGAGAATAAGAACAGTGACAACCTTGGTGGTCCAGGTGAGAGATTACTAAATGATGAAAGTTTTCACGGTACGGCTGGTTTGCACTTCTGCTTGTCTTTGGAGAGAGGGAACCTAACTCTTTACTGCAGTTTTATCAAAGAGCTAATTTAAATTTAATAATTTGTGGACTTAAGATGAGGAGTTTATGTTTACTGTTTACATAAACTATGTAAAATTAGACAGTTTTACATAAACTCGTATTTAATTCTTGCTCTCAGAGAGAAATGCTGTTGGTTACCATGCAGTACAGTTTAGGAAAGAACCTGTATTATTCTGAGAAATTTTTTTAACTTACATTTCAATATTATACTGATACCTTAGTTCCAACCCCAACAAAACTGACATGGAAATTTATAATAATCAAGGTACCATTCATTCATTTCTTAAGTTCAAGTTCAAAAAATTGCCCTTTCTAACTCATACATTTCTTCTCCTCCACTTGAAAATGTGCCTCTCCAGGAGATGCACATAAATGGGGTAGAGATTAGAAGGCAGGGTAGAGAGTCTAACTGCTTTGCTGCCTTTCCTATTTTAGGGCTGTTCAGCCCCTTAAATTTCAGCAAGTTTTATTTTAGGAAATAGTAAGGGTAAAAAGTGCTCTTTTCTCCCACCCACAGTGTTCTGACTGCATAAGAACTGGCTCTCTCACCTAGTGTTGTAGGAGTTTATCTGAGTCAGCTTGTGGAGAATTGTTATTCAAGACCACAAATGTCAATAATACTGTGTGAAATATGTATTTTTTGACTTTCTATCACAGCTGACAAAGGCTGAAAATTAGAATGGTCTAAATTAAGTTCTGTCTTATTCCACGTCTTAAAAAGAAGTAGTTGTGAGTATGTTTCAATACACACTATGTTTCAGATGGCCAGAAGGACAACCTCACAAATTTAGATGTTGTGAGAATAAGGAATGCTGAACTTCCATTAATCTCCTCTAATCTAGTTTGGTACAAAACGCCCATGCACTTTAGATTTCTCTCCAAGTCCAGAGCAACTGTGACAACCAAATACAAAAGTCTTTGGCAGGCATTACTTCCAGGCTCAGTAAAACCAATTGGCTTAAGAGATGCCTTGTAGGTGGAAAAGCAGCACAGCATTACAGCCTGTAAAAATGATATTGTTTCTTGACTGCAGGGCAAGTGCTCATTTGTGCCAGTGATGACCGAGCCTGTGCACAGCTCAGGGAGTTTATTATTGCTGGGGCAGAAGCTTTTTTAACAAGGCTGTATAACAAAACCTTTGGAAAGGATGAGAAAGCTGGAGAACTATGGATTACAGACAGAAAAGCCATCAAGTCCAAAGGAAATGCCAAATCAGATCCAGGGCCTCAAGCCAAAAAAGCCAAACTTGCAGCTTCTTCAAAACAAAAGAAACACAAGAAGCAACAAGACCGGACTATAATCCAAATGATGGGGAAAACCGAGGAGGAAAAGAGAGAGGAGTTAGAGGTGGAAGAGAACAAAGAATTAAGCAGTAGCCAAGAAAGCAGCGGTGAAGAGGCCATTCCTGAAGATTTTGATGTGAACCTCCCCTCCGATTGTTACTATGGGATTTTCAAGGACCCGCTGACCATCATCCACCCGCTGCAGAGCTGTGGGGATCCCTACGCCCTCACCCGCGTCCTGCACGAGGTGGAGCCCAGATATGTGGTGTTGTATGATGCAGAACTCACCTTTGTCCGGCAGCTGGAGATCTACAAGGCCAGCAGGCCTGGGAAGCCTCTGAGGCAAGTTCACTGGGTAATTCTAGTCTTAAAAACTAAAAAATGCACTGTCAGCAGTCAAGGCAGAACATGCAGCTGTTCATTTTCTTTAGCTGCCCTTTAATTCCTGTTTAGCCCTCTTCCTAATTTTAAACAAAAGCAAAATGTCTGGAGTAACCAAAAGATAATTTTTACTTTCCAGAGGGTATTTATTCCCTTAGGGCAGAAACATACCTGTTAAAAACCCTGAAGTTCATTCCATCTTCTTCAAGACCTCTGCTTTGATGATCTCAGGGGCAGTAGATCATTTTGAGGTGGTGTAGTCTCATTTTAAACCATTTCTGTGGGTATGATTTTTACACAATAAGATTCATTTTGGATTTAATTCATGTTCACATTTCCTGATGTTGGTCATGCTGAAGACCAGTAATTCAGAAACTGCAACAGAAAAACAAGTGTAGGAAAACACAATAAAGAAAATGAGAAGTATTTGCAGTTATACTTTGTTCTAGCTGACAGAAGGATCACCACACTGTGTATTTGATACACCTGTAAATTGCCAAACTCACTTTTATGAATAAATTTCACAAACTAATTAAAAATACAGAAAACTTTAATATACTATTGACTGACTTGTCAGGCTACTAATCTTAAATGTTGGTTGTGGGTGTTTTTAAGTTAATATGAAGTTTTGTAAGGTGTTTTTTTTCTCTTTCATACCTACAGAGTTTATTTTCTCATATATGGAGGCTCCACAGAAGAGCAGCGTTATCTCACAGCTCTGAGGAAAGAGAAGGAGGCCTTTGAAAAACTCATTCGGTAACACAATTACCTTAACCACCTTTATTATTAGTGTTCTATGTAATTCCCTTACATGCTTACACTTCAAATAGAGTGAAGTTCTTAACTGTGTGAAGGCTTTAAATAAACTTTTAATTCAATTGTTTTTCAGGTGTTAAGAGAGCTTTCCCACTGAGAATCAACAAAAAGTCAAAACCCATTTTATTTATTAATTTTATCGGGATTTCATATTAAACTTCTAAGGCTGAACAGCACCTCTTGGATTTTTCCCTAATTGTCTGTGAATTTCATTTTTGTAATTGTCTTTTTGTCTGCAAGTAGCATTTCTTGTAAGATAATTCCTAAGGCTTTTATAACCTAAGTCAGTTGGGGAAACAAAATAATTATTTCCTTAGACTGTATAAGACAGTATTTTTACTGACAGTATCTTCTCATCAGGTTATAGTGCTATTACTAGTTATTAGTTCCTTTGTTTATTATGCTCTGAGAAGTTCTAGAAATAAAAAAATAATCAGATGCTAAAATGTGCTGATAATTGAAATAGAAATACAGCATCTAGCCCAACAATGTGGAAAACCTGGTGAACTGCAGTTCTGATCAGGTCTGCAGTTAGGATTAGACTATATATATTTTACATCTGGATGAAGGGTGTTAAACTATTTTGGTGGTTTTTTCTCATATATTTGCAGTTTTTAGTGTGTGTTTGTTTGTGGTTCCTTAGAGAGAAGGCCAGCATGGTTGTTCCTGAAGAGAGAGAAGGGAGAGATGAAACAAACTTGGACCTGATCCGAGACGCCAAACCCCCCGGGGTGGCTGCCGACACACGCAAAGCAGGTGAGCAGGGCCTGGGCTCAGGCTGAGCTCGGAGATGCTGGAAAACTCCATCACTGCTGCCCTGGAAATGCCACCAGGGACCCAGCCCCAGGGTCACAGACACCTACACTGGCTCTGCAGTCTTCATGGGAAAGAAACAGTATTTCCCAGTGACGGTGAATTGTGGTTTTCTCTGACAATAGAGACTAAAGAAGGGTTTTACCATTGAGACAGATACAATTTGGATCGTTTCTGGGAAGCTTGTTGGCTGTAAGACTTTCTAGTGCTGCTGGTAAAGCGAGAAATTAAAACATAGAAACTGAAGTCTGCAGATAGTCAAAGGAAGTCAAGTTGTCCTTGAGCTAGTAAATGTTGGGGACATCTTTTCATCTTGGCAGAACAGATTGCCTGGGTAAACGACTGCACATTGTGTTTTTGATCACTTTCTTTGTAATAAAACAGCCTTTTTCTTTTTTTCCAGTTCTAACCACATTTTTGTTGCTTTCCTCTGACATCTATACTGTGCCTTTATCTTCACAGCTCTGCCTGTTTTTCATTGCTGTCATTCCTGTAATCCTGCTCTCCTTTACCATTTGCTCTCTAATCTTTGCTTTTATGTCTTTTGTGGCCTTGGTGCTGCAGGCTCTTTACGTGGTCTTTTTGCAGACCTATAGAGGCCAACACATAAGTCCTACAATAAAATGCCATATTTCTGTGGGAAACAGCTGGAAATAGAAAGGATCAGCTTCGTTGTCTTGTTTTGCAGGCAACTTTTTAAAGATTTTCCTGACTTATTTAAATAACTTTCATCTACAGTTGAATGT
Source organism: Neopelma chrysocephalum (assembly GCF_003984885.1). NCBI lineage: Eukaryota > Metazoa > Chordata > Aves > Passeriformes > Pipridae > Neopelma > Neopelma chrysocephalum. The sequence continues at coordinate 1,593,815 of NW_020897724.1, forward strand.
ATTTCATTGTCACATGCACAAAGCTTACAGCAGGTAGCATGGGAGTTCTGTGAAACTGCAGAGTGTACTCCATAAACTACAGGACATAATTGGGCAACTGAAAATTAAATGAAGTCTGGATTTATTAAATGCTGAATTCGAGGTATAATTTGGGATGTGAAGTCCATCCATTACAGAAGCATTGGCAGCACACATGAAAGCTCTACAGCTGGAGCTGCACGTCACAAGTATAGGGATAACTGTGTTTATTTTGCTCTTTAGGGGGACAGGAGCAGAAGGATGTTCAGCAAACTATAATCGTGGATATGCGGGAATTCCGCAGTGAGCTCCCGTCGCTGATTCATCGCCGTGGGATTGACATTGAGCCTGTTACTCTGGAAGTTGGAGATTATATTTTGACTCCTGATATCTGTGTGGAGCGGAAAAGCATCAGCGATCTGATTGGTTCCCTAAACAATGGGAGGCTGTATTCCCAGTGCGTTTCCATGTGCCGGTACTACAAGCGACCAGTCCTCCTGATTGAGTTTGATCCTAACAAATCGTTCTCCCTGATCCCACGGGGCTCTCTACAGCAGGAAATTTCCAGTAATGATGTTACTTCTAAACTGACCCTCCTTACGCTGCATTTCCCGAAGCTGCGGATCCTGTGGTGTCCCTCTCCCCACGCCACCGCGGAGCTGTTCGAGGAGCTGAAACAGAACCACCCCCAGCCCGACGCAGAGACGGCCATGGCCGTGACCGCAGACTCCGAAATCCTGCCCGAGTCGGACAAGTACAACCCTGGGCCCCAGGACTTCCTCTTAAAAATGCCAGGTGTGAATGCCAAGAACTGCCGGGCCCTGATGAACCACGTGAGGAGCATCGCAGAGCTGGTGACGCTGTCCAAGGACGAGCTCTCCAGGATTTTGGGGAATGCTGCCAATGCCACGCAACTCTACGACTTCATTCACCTCACCTATGCAGAGGCACTGGCCAAAGGGAAAAGCAAAAGGTGACTAATGCCATTGTTCAACGTGGAGCACAGATAAACTCTTCTGGCACAGGACTTCGGCAAATACATGAAATATTTTGATAAATGCCCCCTCTCAGATAACCAGCTCTTTCTTGCTAATGCTGTTCCATCAGTTTGAAAATGTGAGTTAATTATTACTGAAGGCAAGTTTCAAAAGGAATAAGTATTTCTAATAGAAAAATGTGAATTATTTTTATTTGTTTTAAAGCACTTTAACCAATTCAATAATGAATTACTGAATTACCACTGAATTAACTAAATTTTTTCACCAATTCCAAAAGAATTAAGTGCTAAGACTAATTGATAAAGGTGTTTTCATATGGAAGTTATGATGTCTTGTTAAAGCTAAAAATGTACCATGTTTTGATTAGTGTGTGTGACTTGCTGCACAAAACATCACCTTGCTTTTGCCATTTTTAATGTCTTGCTCTCTGGAAACAGCCAGTTTTTGATTGACAGTGATGAGCTATATCATAGTCTTTGCTCAGGAGTTTTTTAGAATATACTTGGACTCAATCCTAAATTTTAGAATTACCATCGTAAGCCTTTGTCCCAGTAAGATACAGTTCTATGCTATGCTTTACATTCTCCTTGCTTACTTTACTGCAAGTTATATTTTCTGCCATTCCAAAGTCAGTACAGCTCTGTCTTGATGGGTTTTGCAAAGTGCATTCCTTTGGGCTGGACTGGACAGTGATTCTGAACTCTCAGTGTGCCTTACTTATACTTTGAAGATGCCTTATTTTTTTAATCAGTTTTGATAGTTCTTTCACATCATTCACTGGCAAGTGAAAAATCTGGGGATACCATTGGCACTATTCTTTTAAATATACCAGGCCGTATTTCCTCTTGTAAAATGCAATAGTTTTCTAAGCAAGGTTTTCCAAAAGTGTGGACAATTCTTTCAATATTGATTTCTTTCTGTGTCCAATTGCACTTGCATTTTAATGTCTCAAATTGTCCATTGTCATCTAGAAGATAAAACTTTCAGCGTTCTGTGTAGCATAAAAGAGGGAAAAGTTATTCTTCTTTTGATAGTTTGTGAATGTGTTCATTGTTAAATTATATATTCTGCACTGAACTTTGATACTGGGTAACAAACTGCCATTGCCAAAAGGGTTGGTCCAGTGTCATTCTGTGGTTATGTATTTACATTTGCTATTTACAAACCCTTATCTGTGATTTGTCCATGTATTTATACGATTCTAATGGGAACAACAGATCAAAAGTATCTCCTTCATGAAAGGAGAAAATATTTTTTATGTTCATGTTCAGTGCAAACTGTTCTGTGCACTTTCAGGTTTGTTTACTGTGCATTTTAAGTATGAACTATGAATTGTTAACATATTCTAGGGCTGAGCTGTGACAAATTTCCTAAGTGAATTCTGCAGATGCAAATTTCAGTATTAAATACATCCATAATATTAAAATTTGTTAATTATCTCGTTTCTCATTTGGCTGTGTTGATATCAACATTTTTATTTTTAGTGTGTGATTTTATATTGCCCTATATTCTAATTTATTTAATATAAAACCAAGCTTTTCATGAGACTTTTGCGTTGGAAATGATCAGGGTTGAGAATACCCATAAAATGGTGCTAAGAGAGCAGAAAATCAAAGTTCATAACTGACCTGAGTGTGTTAGAAAAGGGGAGGTGACCAACCTTTGAGAACAGCCATTGGAGCTCCAGGAGCCGTGGGGTTGGGTTTTTTCACAGGTACTGCCTCGGCTCTGGCAGTGAGGTTTGGGGGGTTTTGCATAGATTGTATGGGGTGAAAATGAAGGGTATATGAAGAGGTGATAAAGTAGTAGCTTTGTGTTGGATGCTAGATGAAATTACAAATGCAATTAAATAATTATTTGCTAAATATTTTGATGCAATTACCTTTTGCTTATATACATGGAATTTTTGTAAAGCTTTTTCCTTTTCTTTCTCTGTGCAGGATTTGTCTTTTTCTTTGAACACCCCCCAGTAACATTGTTGCCTGTTGTTCTTGCTGTCTGTGCTCTGGCATTCTCTGTGCTGGGTTCAGCTGTGTCCCCTGGTGGGGCAGTAGGTCCCCATTGTGCCCCAAGCTGGAACAGGACTTGTGTTCTGACAGCACTTAACCCTGAAGGAACCCAGCCAAGGCTCTGCCTGGATGGACTCACAGCACTCGGGTGGGTGACTGAGGAAAATCCTGCCCTTGGGGTGTTCTTTAGCTCGTTTGCAACAGTCGTGGAATATTGTGTCTTGTCATTGCTTGATGTTTTAAGCCTGTGCTTTTCTATTAAAAAAAAGCAAACAGAACCCTGCTGTCTTCAGTCTGTGAGTGTCTCAGGTTCTTTCTTATCCCCAAACCAAGACTCTGTTTCCAGGTCACTCAATATGTGAAGCCCATGGGGTTCACATGATATTGGGAACTAAGTTTGCAGGAACGCTTTTGCTGGCAATGTCACTGTGCAGTTCCAAACCAAAACTAACTCTACTTTTGAAGTTACTTCTTCATGAAGGTGTAACATAGGGCTTTTCTAGTACCAGCTGGATTGACTGCTTTCAGAACTTAAATGTAAACCAGTTGACCCAAAATCCACGCTGCTTATAACACTGTAAAAAACAGTGACTCTTTGAGAAAGTAGAGAAGTTTAAATGTGCAGATTGTTGTGGCTGTGAGGCTTTCTCATTTGCAGAGTGATAGTACAACCACAAACAACATAATTTTTAAATATAAAAACACTTGTCTCTAAAGGTTTCCTTAGTCATCCAGAATTCCAATTCTATTACTGTAGAATAGAATCCAAAAGCAAACGTCTGCCAGAAAAACTGTTATTAAACAGATACATTTATATGCCAAACAGCATAAAAAAGTGTAACTGAGGGTCATTAAAGAAACTTGTCCTGTGTGGGCTCAGCAAGAGCCGCTCTGTAGTTTGGGCTCCAGGAGGAGTGAGGTCTGCAATCCTTTTATAAGGACTGTTTTAGGATAAGGTTCTCCTTAACCCTTTTTCCAAGATAACCTAAATTACATTAATATTCAGTTGATCTGTTTTCTAAAGTACATGATTTTAAGAAATGCAAGTAGGGTCATAAAAAGATCAGAAACCTTTGCTGCAGGATTTTGTAGCGCTTTGTATTTATAACTTGGTTCACACGCTCATTCTTTCTTGACAAAAGATTTGTGGATATTTGCAGAATCAAACTAAGCCCTTTATGTGCTTCATATGAAATGGTTAATATCTGCTTAACTGTGAGATACCTTCTTGCATTGAAAATGCACTCACCGACAGTATATGCACTAATTTTTCTTAATTTGCAACTTTTTTCACCAAAGTTTTCAGTTTTTGTCTATAGTCATCCTCTCCAAAGCTTCCTCTCAATATTTCTAATACCCAGTTTCACAGTGGGCTGGCAGCCTAGGCAACAGTAAGACAGAACTGATATACCTATTTGTCAATTATATTTCTTGCTTCTTTTATTTCCAGTTCATTCTAAGTTCAGCTTGAAGCCACAAGAAATAATATCCCTCACCTACAAGATGAGGGGGGAAGAATTAAACATCAAGAATCTTTCTTGATGTTTATCAATCAAAAATGACTTAGCTGTGATAACAGCAGGTTTGGTGAGGTTAGTAATGTGTAAATATTACATCCCCTGTACTCTGGAGTTGCTCATTTGTTTATTTTAAATCAAGGTTGAAGTTCTAACATGTGAAAAAGGGTGTGATTCATGTGGCACAGAATGATGCCGAAGCCTCTAAGTAATAAAAAAAAACTTTAAATGTTCCCACTCCCCACCAGCCACTACAAATGGGATCAGAGGAAGTCAGTGCAAAACTTGACCCAGAGTGTAGCTGAGAGGTAATTCTGAGCTGCTCTCCTCCCCTTGGCTCCAGAGGAAACACTGGCATTGTCCATCAAAAATGATACTACAGAAGAGGAACTAAGAGGATCACTTCAGCACTATTATCTCCCCTTGTATTTTATTCTTGAAATCAGCCAGCAGGTTTGGGGTGGGAATTTACTCCAAAGGCCAGAGAGAGAGAATGTACATGACTGACCAAGTGTTTTGATAAGGCTGTACATGGCAATATTCAAAGGTTTTAAAGTTTCACTGCCATTTTTTATTTTGAGTACGAAATGTTAGGAGTTCATCTCCCAGACTTCAATACAAACAGGAGGACCATTTTTTTCCTTGAGTTTTGACGTGTATTTTGCAAGCTTCTCTGCAATAAATAAAGAGGAAGAAATATTCTCAGCCACGACCTTGAAAATAGGGAAGAACTGTTCAGTAGCTTGGCCAGCCAATATTTAGCTGAGAGATGAATTCCTTAGTCTTACTGAACTTAGTAAGGGTAACCAGGGCTGCTACACTGCTATGGTGATTTGTTGTCTAAACAGAAGATGTTGCTGCAATATATCAAAATGGGCTAATTTTAGTGTGATTTTTCTTTTAAAGCATGGCAAAATTACCTTGATCCACAACTGCTATAAAGCAGTCCTAGGAATATTAGTTCGGGGTTAAATAGATCCTATTCTCTCAGCTTGCATTTTACCTTGTATTTGTTTGTAAGAGCTTCCCTCTGTAAACAAATGCTTGGATCCCATTTCTAGGGTCCTCTGTCCCTCAGTGTTATTTCTTTTTTCTTTCACCTTAATCATCTCCTATCAAAGACTGTAGTTATTAAACTGACATTGATATTAAAATATAGTGGGTTGGGGGGGGTTCTCAGCCCCAGCACCTCCTTAGGGATCCCTGACATATTTCTAGTGGCTTGAATAAGTCATTTATTATTCCCCAAACGAGGAGTTTCAGCTGATATCTCCCAGGAATCTCTGCCTTTCCGTTCATTATCAGCTGGACTGGGTAACATCACACTGGGCATTGGCACATCCACACACAGACACAGAACCTGCTGGGCTGGGTAACATGAGCCTGCACATCCTCAGTGTCCAAGGCTCTGGAAATGACCCTGGAAAAGTAAGCTAAGCCTTTCCCTGGTTCTATATATAAAACTGTTTGTTTAATTGGTGGAGTGCACCAAGAATAAATAATGAGCTAATTCTGAAGATCATTCCCAGAACAGCCAGCTAGGATTGTTTCTGCAAGTCAGAACTTTCTCCTCTCCTTTGTTTGGTTTTTTATATCATATTAAGGTGAACAGCTTTATCTAAATGCAGTTTTAGGAACGGTGCAATATTTCAAGAATTAAGCATTCTGCACATAAGTGAAGTTTTGGAGAGTTTGTTTACTGAATGTAAAAGTAGTTGAAAGTTCAAATTCTAAAACTGGATCAAGGATTTTAACCAGATGAAGTTTCTTCCATGCAAAATATAAGGAAAAAAAGAAAGAAAGAAAGAAAAAAAACCCCTTTCAAGTACTCTCAATCGATTATGGAAGACTACCATCATATTTTTTCCAGACCATATTTACCTTGCTTAATAACAGTTAAAAACTATGAACTTAAATACAAATTTTATCTTAGAAGAAAAAAAAATTTTAAAAAGACTTAAACAGGTATAGTAATTACTTTTTCCACTTTTTCATTAAATCTTAAGCTGTAATAGGTTATAAAGGCTTAAAATATTTTTTTAAATCCTTTTTTATGTATTTTACCTTTAATGTACCAGTACCATACATGACTCTATGTCTCAGTGTGTGCACTAACAAACAGATGAGGTACAAAACAGCTCACAGAGTTCAGAGGGAAGCAGAAGGACTGTCCAGTAGCAGAGTAGGCTTACTCATGGACTTGCTGATGATTTCTTATATTAATACAGTAATGGTCCTGTTTAATGACTGTGGACATAAGTGGAACTCATTTAACTTGACCATCTGTGGTTGAAAGATTACAACCTCTAGTCAAATACAGAGACTCTATAAGGAGAGCACTGTGTCTCTTTGCTAGGTTATAAAATTAAGAGCTTTAGTTCTGTCCTGCACTTGGTGATGTGTTTATTTAATCTCACAAACAGGGACCCAGAAAAACAGAAGGCAAAGGGATATGGCTGAGCTGACAAAGCAGCTGTGAAACCAAAACTCAGCACTGACTCGTGGGGCAGTTCACACCTCACTCAGCTTGTCTTTCATACCCTTCCCTAGGTTTTTTCAGTTCTGATGTGCTGTTGCTTATTACCAGTATAAGGTAAAAGTCTTCATTGCAGTAAGTGTCTGGTGATCCCCTGAGTAATGTACACCTGAAGTTTCCCTTTATTCCCAGGACTGATGCACAGATTCACCCTGGGTCACATGCAGACACATTCTGCCACCTCCAGTACAGCTTTGGGACCCAATATGACACCTACCCTATGGCATGAACTCACCAATAAAACCCAGAAGCCAGGTTAATCTTGTCTTCTGGGTCATCTCTAACTCCCCTGTGAGAGAGGGAAGCTGGGGATTAAGTGGTAGCACGGAGTCAAGAACCAAGAAGTTACTGTTTTGCTGCTAGACTTTCTCAGTTCAAGTCCCTGTTCAAAGAGTGAGTTTTAAATACTACAGAGAAATTCAGGCTGGCAGGCAGGACCCACTTCAGACCTAGAAAATCTGGATTTCTGAGCAGCTGTAATTAGCTTGACCCTTATTTTTAGGGCCACGCTGCTTAAACTGGCAGATTTCAAAATGGGCTCCAGGCCAAATCAGTTATGATCTGGTTTTATTTATCTGAAAGGCTCATGTGGACCTAATTTACTATTGTGTGCTAAGAAATAATGAGTAAGTAGAAGGGATTATGAACACATGTTTGGCCTGGAGAGGAAGAGAAAATGCAGCCATAATTTCAATTCTGAAATGTCTTACTTCATCATAAGCTTAAGTTTCAAAGCTGACATGGAGATTTTGGTACATAATACCTCATTTTCAACTAATTGCATCTTAACTGAACATCGAAACCTTCAATTTGGAAGCTCAAATTAGCAGCTAAGTGATGGTGCTTTTTTCCCAGTTGTGTGTAGATGCCAACTGGAGGATCTAGGCATCTTATAAGTACTGGATAAAATAGATTGAGATAGCAATTAGAACTCTTTAATCAAATTTAGCCAAGGTAGAGAGGAAACTATGGGGAAGCAACAGTTATGCAACCCCAGTCTTGTCTGCAGAGGAGATCCGTGTCCTATCCCCTACTCTCACATCAACACTTTGCCTCTTTGCCTTTGAGAATATGTAAAAACTCATGCTTTTCGTACCAGCTATCTATTATTTAACTCTTTAGCAGTTCTCATTATGTACCTTTGGGGAGACAAGTTTTTTTTCAAAAAATAATCCATACACCAGCCTATTTCATTCTAACTGGAAAAAAAAAAGAAAGAATAAGGCTAGAAATTTAGTTCAACTGCCAGTAAACAAGACTGTTAGCAACTAAAATAAACACTAAATTAGATATTGCATTAAGTACAAAGCAGCAGCTTAGATTCGAGCTCTGTTTCATTTTATGAGAGTGCATTGTAAGAGCAATTGACTTCAGAAGAATTAGTATTTCCCAGGTCTTTTTACTTGCTTGTAGCAGAATCACAGACTGCGTAAAGTTGGAAGGAAGGGACCACAGTGGGTCATCTGGTCCCACCTCCTGTTCCTGCTCCAGCAGGGTCATCCCAGAGCACACGGCACAGGACTGTGTCCAGGCAGTTCTGGAATATCTTCAGTGAGGAGACTCCACACCCTCTCTGGACAATCTGTTCCAGTGCTCGGTCACTGCACAGTGAAGAAGTTCTTCCTCATGTTCAGGTGGAACTTCCTGAGCATCAGTTCCTGCCCATTCCCTCTTGTCCCATTGCTGGGCACCCCCAAGCAGAGCCCGGTCCATCCTCTGACCCCTCCCTGCAGATCTGATAGACATCGAGGAGGTCCCCTCTCAGTCACCTCTTCCTCAGGCTGAACAGTCCCAGTGGTTAAACTTACTTCTGCAACTGTGTTTATTAACATCTATCCTGCCTTTCAAGCCATTTGTTAACATGGGGAGAGCAAAAAATATTTGCTAACACTGAAAGATTTCCCATAGATACAAAAAATTAATTTGTTCTATTAAAATAGCATGCAAATATCTAAACAGTTTCCAAACACAGCACACACAGCTGGCACTCATGGTAACAGGCAATAGCACTCCACAATATACTCATGTATCAGACTACTTGCACAGCGACACTATCCCAACTTTGATAACTACAAATCCACCTTAGTTCCCAATTAGCACTATGCCAGAGAGGCCTAAAAACCTTAATATGGTCCTGCACAATCTCCAAGACAGATCCCTCTCTGGAACCAATATTTGATCACCAATAGCTCACACTGTGCACTGTCCATGGTTCCACCCCACATATGGTTCAAAAGGCCATAAGGCACAAACTGGTGGAGCTGGGAATACATCATCTAGGCTTCTCTATGCATCCTCTTTTCTGTCCAGTCTCAGAAAAGCAGGATCAGGCGAGCCAGATCCTGCAGCATGGCTCCTCACATGTCCATTTATTGGAAAGTCATAATCAGCACCCTCATTATGCTACTTTTCATCCTGGATCTCTTAAAATAGAATCATGCAGCAGATGTGTGTACAGATTGCACTTCTCCCAGCTGCACTCTTTTGGAGCTCTGTAAAGCACACAGTCACCTGTCTCTGCTACTCGACATTATTATGCTAGTTGGTAAGAAAAATACACAAGAAAACTTAAAGGCCACTGTATGCATTGTTGTAAATAATTATGCCATGGGATGTAAAGTATATCTTTCTTACAAACCAGGCAGCAAGATGATCTTTCTTTCAGAAGGTTTAAATACTAAATATTCCTTACTTTTATTAGCACCTCTTTACATACTGGGAAATACTGTTCTACTTTCTTTATAAAAGGGATTATCCTTTCTGTCTGTTTAAATGGGTTTATATGCCCCTCAGTCATAGTGAGGGAGGAAGTAGCTTCAAAGCTTTGAAAACCCAAGCCTTTAAAATACGTTTTTATGAAGTAATGAGCATAATCAATATATGGTGATAGGTTTTATAAAAAAACTTCTTATAAACTGCTGGTTTTATCGTCTTATAATCTGCTGGTCCTGATCGATACTTTGAATAATTCACAGTTTTCTCACTGCTATATGCAGAGAAAACCCAGTATCCCTCCTTGAAAGTGTCTTGCTTTAGGGCCAACAAGAAACAAAGAAAAATGTAACCGTTCTAAATAATTCATGTGCTACATTGTGTCAAAACTGCATTTGAAGAGTTTAAACTCACCCAGGGAACAGCACAAACGTCCCTGGTGGCATATACCAGCTAAATATGAATGCAAATCACTGCTTCTTTAAGTATTTATGCAAATTAATTTTTCAGTTGGGCATGAGGTGTTTATACTTTAAGCCTACCAAGTTGATTAATGACTTGGTCAACATAAGTCTTGGTTCACAGGGAAAGCATCTGCAGATAAGTAAATCAAACACTACTTGCCAATTTATAACATAGTATTTATGCTTCTACCCCGTGCATGCTGAATGATGGCAGTGGCACATGAATCAAATGGGAACTTCACAGATTCCCAAATGCCACAATCTGCCAAGATTTCATTAGCAATACCATAAAATAAAGTTTTCGATCTGGAATCTGAGTAATTTCCTAAGGAAATCAAACTTAGAGAGAAAAGCCACTTTGTGCTCTTTGAAAGTCAGAAAAAGACAAATGAAGTCCAACTCTTGGTGGCCGAGGTGTGAGAAGGAGTTGCAGAGGAGGAGTTACCCCGAGGGCTGGGGTGGGTGGTGCTGCAGAGACAGGAGTGAGTGCTGAACGAGACACCCTCTGCACAAACTGCACAGCCTGCCTCTATCCTTCCTTCCCTCCTAGGACACCTGGGGGCCCTGTTCCATACGGATCAGGACAGTTAGATCCAGCACAGAGAAGCCTGAGCAGAGCCCTGCAGCCAAATCACTGCTGCATCAGGGTGAGGATGGGGGACACCAGGACTGGGTGACACGGCCGAGCCACCTCACACCCTCAGCCCAGGCAGAACAGGGCCATGAAAAGGACGGCACTTAAAAGGCAGAATAAACAGGAATAATTAATTTTCAGGTACTGCAAAATGATGTGATCACCTTCAGATTCCCCCCATCTGTTGCTAAGCAGCATTCTTAAGTCACAAGCTTTGCCTTACAAAATGAACAGCAGCCTCCACACATTTTGTTATTTTTACATTTTAAACTGTTCTTTTGCCAAGTTTTCATTATAACTGTATTTTTCAAAAGGCTCTAAAACAAAACAAGACGAGCACTAAGATAGCTGCATCCCTTGGGAAAAGGTTTCAGTTACTACCTGGGACAAGCAGCTCGTGGACTCTCCAGTCTCCAAAAAGGAGTTACAAGAGCCTCCATCTCCCACAAAGCACTTTCTGCCTCTCAGCCCTGAGCTTTCCATGAGAAATTGAACCTGCATCATGGAAAAGGCAAGAGTATGATACATTTGGTTTTGTATATTCATTATCAATTTCAAACCGTATAAACAAAATCTCAGAATTTTTCCTGTGGTGGTAGTGAATTAATTGCATTAATTCTTTCAATCTGTGCTAAAGATGTTCCAATGAGCAGACTCCCATTCGATGCTCTGGGCATTCTGACAAAAATTAAAATTAAATTAACTAGCTCCCTCTGCTAGAAATTCTCTCTCATTTAATTAGAAGTAAAGGGCTGGCTGCCAACATTCCAAAACTAATACCAAACATCCCCACTGCAAACACCATCTCCACAAACGCTTTGATGTACTGCGGAAAATTTCAGAAATCCTCATTCTTGAAGACCAAGAGAAGCAAGTGAAAAAGAGTTCGGGATCTTTCACAAACTGTGGGCTGTTAATTGCTCACACTTAGAGCCCATGAGTCTGCAGTTTAACCACACTACACTGGTAACTCAGTTAAACAAAATGAGCAATCATTTGGAAGTGCAAACTGCCCAACAGCTCCATCTTTGATATCCATGGAAAGAGTAAATCATAAACTAGAATAACACGGGCCATCCTGTGCAGCCTGTGGTCTGGAGGTGCCTTCCAAGGAGAGGAAATATTCACATTACAGCAGGTCTTTTCCTACCCTTCTACAGGAAAGGCAGAAGGTTTTTGCACGGTCTGCTAAACCAGCTCCAAGGTGATAAATGATACCTTTTCTTGCCAGTCTCTCCCCAGGGTAGCAGTAAATAAGACCACAGCCACCATCACACAGGCTTCTTTTTTGTTAAAGTGTTTTTAAACACTAGTAAGAGACTGACTGGAGATTCTGGAGTCCTCTGCTGAACCACAGGATGTACCCTCAGCTCTCTAGAAAAGCATTTCCCAAAGGGCTACCCTGAAAGCTTCCCAACCCTCCCTGTCTAACTGTAGCAGCATTTAGAGCCACCCAGCTAACAACTGCTTCTCACACAGCCCCTGGCCCAAATCCACACACAATAATTAGTCCATGACTTTTCATATCTTCCCAGGTGCCTCAGCACCCACAGAAGCAACAACTCGACTTGGCCCCATCCCCAGCTACACCCCCCAGCCTTGGAGCAGCTGCATTGCTCTGCCACTGATTAGGCCATCACTGTCTTGGCAAGGAGTATTGCTTAGTGAAGATTTTTATTTCATATAAATTAATATATCAACAGAATACCTTTAATAACCTGGGCACTTGTATCCACTTATGCCCAGGAATATCTGGGGACCTACACTTTACCTGGAGGAAAGAGAAGCAGAGACTGTTGTTTTTAATCTTTGTTCATCTTTTTTTTATTCTCCCCCAGCTGAGTAGAAGGACAGGAAGCAGGTAACCAAACCTGCAGCCTAGGGGTAGGTAAGCAGGCAGACCTGTTGCCAACTCAGTCTCATCCCTGCAAGCCTCCAATTCCTGCACAACTGCAGGACTGTAGCTGAGACATGAAAGAACAGCAGTCCCTGGCATGTGTCCTGTTGCTTAAGGGAACAGGCAGATGAGGAGAAAAGAGGCATGAGAGGCTGCAGAGATGGAATACACACGTGTTCAAAGGTGGGGCTGCACCTACACAAGAGGAAAAACAGGCAGAAAAGTCTAATGCAGGCCAAATGGGCTGATAGAGGGGATACAGGTACTCCAGGAAAAAACAGCCAAAACAGGGAAGCCATTGGGAGAATTAGAGAAAATAAACCACTGGAAGGATCAAACAAAAATGAAAAAATAGAATTTAAATGCCATCAGTAGATATATCCATTTCTTGTGACAGACTACTAAAGCTTCAGTACAAGACTGAACTCACAATTAATAAAAACAACTGCTGTTTGGTAGTGGTGCAAAACTCAATGCAGTACCAGCCGATGTTCAGGAGTTATAAGCACTTTCTGACACATAACCCTCAGTGTAACCCTGTTTTCTTTCACAAGAAGCCACTGATGAGCTGCAGTGAGCTCCATTCAGTAAGGTCAGCATGACTACAGTTGGCAACAGAGACTAAAACTACAGGATCATTGCTTCCAGACATCGAGGCCCTTCTGGATAATCACTGGGTTCAAATCATTGGAAGTTTCTCTAGAGAATACAAAAACCTTATGGCAGAGATAAGGTCAGCCTACTGTTTCTGTAACATGGCTGTTTCAAATTAATACTGGTTTATATTGCTTATTTAACCAGTAAGCTGGTGGGAGGTTTTCATATTTTTTGCCTTAATTCTTCACTATTACACTGATAAACTCTGTCTTCTCCTCTTTCAGTCTCCTCGTCCAACAGAACTAAGAACTGGTTCTGTGGTTTGCACAAAAAGTCCATCTAGTCCAGCATCCTCTCTCTAAGAGCAGCCACAATGAGACATTCCACATAAACATCCCATCCTTTGCTCCCTATTGAGCTCTAGGAATTGTTCTCCTGTGAGAGAACCAGCCCTTTTTAACTAAGCTGCCATTTTGTGAGGGCCTGTGCAACCAGAATATTAAAAGGTTGTTCAAATCCAAATAACACTTTATCAACAACTTATCCTCTTCCCCCTCAGTTATTTGAATAGTTCTAAGGATCCTTTGGAGAAAGCTCTTTGCAGAAAGTAGTTATTTCATCCTTGCATAGCATGTTTTGTCAATCTTTGATCTCAGGCCTTTAAGGAATATATTGGAATGTAATACTTAGAATTTATAGGGCACTAAGAGAAGCCACAGTAGTTCTTGCCCTAGTTTCAAAGTAGCTTGCTCAGCTGTAAACTAACTGCCTATTATTCTGTAATCCAGCAAGTTATGTGGCAAAATTGTGGTCTTTACTCAATGAATTCTACCAAGAAATGCAACATCCCCCATCAAATATGGAGCTGGCACTTGGCTTTGGGAGCCAAGGCTAACAACTGAATTTCTTTTTCTGCAGGTAGTCCAAGTCTTTGAGGACATAACCTGCCTAAAATGATGAAAGAGCACAGATGACAGATATTGCAAAAGCTAAGATATCAAAGAAATAGGGATTTAACTCTCTAGAAAATGAGAATACGATAACCACATCTGCATTGTTACTAGAAAGTTTCCTCTGCATGTTCCTTTGCCCTCTAGCTCAGACCTGATCCAAATATCCTAATAAGCAGCAATTTCTGCAATCATATCCTGTACTGGAACTTCTCTTGAGCTTCCATGTTAATTGTTCTTTTGTGGACTGTGCTGGAAAAACTGCAAGTACTTTCTAACAAAAATATCGGGCGCAGTGAACAAGGATCACAAAATGCTTTTCTCAGCATCTGAATTCTTACAATGTGTAATTAAACCTCTTAGAGGTTAATCATTCAATAAACAGTCACATTGAGCAAAAAGCCTCACACACTACATACTAATTGCAACCTGAACAGAGAAAACCCCAAGTGGTTCACTGGGGCTCTGGTGTAAAGGCAGATCTACAGAAATTCAGGGAAATGCCTAATTTTTAATGTGCAGAAATTGATTTATCTGAATTTTCAGTGCTTCAATGAAAGTACGTTTCCAACATGTTCTAAAGCAGAATTAAAAAACTTAACAGCTTCAAAAAACATTCTTATGCCTATAAATAACAAGAACTAGAAATTCTGATGTTTAATATAATTCATCTACATGGCATTTCTATTTGGAGAGAGGTGGAACTATGATACACTTCATCTGAGTAGGTGCTAAGCTTGTCTCTGAAATAGCATAAATTTGGTTCTGTTTTAAACTAAGTACTCCAGCTATTTGTGTTAGCAGACACAGGCTTCAAGTGCTTTCTTGGGAAGGATGTTACAAATCACAATGTCTCAAGACTAGGATAACAAAAAAAACCCTACTTGAAAATTTATGCTCATGTTTTCTAAAATTCCTCACTAGAGTTTACACAGAATGTGGTTTTATTGAGTGACATTGGATTTCCTCCACTGAAAGCTGGTGTGATTCTGGTATATATTTTTCAGATATTTATATATCAGAAAAAGAAGAATAGACTGGAAGACCTGCATTGTAAGACAATCTTTTTCTAAGCAGCAGTAGCAAGTTGTTATTGATAATCAGGCAGTGAGATGCAGTGGTTATTGCACCAACAGCAGGGCAATTCCATGTTCATGGGAAGCTCTATATCCAGGCTGGAGTGACAGCAAGGGATTCTTAATATTACCAGACAACAGTGTCTTCTTTTGATCAACACAGATATGGACTTTGTTGGTCGAGAAGAAATGCAATAAGCTTTCTCTTTTCTAATGCCCTCAAGAAAAGAACTGATGGAAAGTGCTTGGAAAAAAGTGCAAACGACTTTGAGGTGTCCTCAAAGATCATTACAGACATATCTAAGACAAGTACACTGATGATTTTACTGCTGCTGCTTGTATTTGATATGACTTTGACACATAAAATGACATGGGTGAATTTGGTAAGTCCTGTGCTTAAAATTAGTTACAGAATAGTTTTATGTATGTTTTAAATAATGAATTGTCTTTATTAACAAATCTGAACACAGTGTATACATCTTGAGAAGGAATTCTTTATATAAAGCCTGTACTAGAACTGAGAAGCATCTATAGTTTCTAAATCATTCCTAAAAAGGTTTGCATTGTTACTAAACAAAGAGTCCTTCCCTAAAGTATACAGCTTGCAACTGCATGATGAAATATATTTTTGTTATAAATCACAACAAATATTTTTATTTGTGCATTAGTTTGGATATTAAAATACTGACAGTGTCATTTGTATGCTTCCCCTGTTTCTAACAGCAGGACACTGGTTTGAGAGAGGGAGTGTTGGGTGCCCCTTTTCACACAGCAGCACTGCTCTGGCAGCTCAAACCACTGTACTGCTGTTCCTTATCCTGATCCTGTTGTAAGAAAGGGAACACAGAATTCACTGTTATTCTTGGAGGGCTCTCACTGAACTATTCTGTAATAAGAAGGAAGTGTTGTACATGTCCATGCCCAAGACAGGAAAGGTGGTGTTCAAAAGACAAGAACTATTGTGTGGAGCCAGACAATTTCCATAGAGTGATTTTATGGAAGACATCATTTTAAGTAGTTATTTGCTATGTCTCCTGTTTCACTGGCTCATATCACCACATTCTTTCAAAAAGCACAAATACCTTCAAGAAATGAGCACCAATGGTATTTAATGTCAACCCTTTAACACACCTTTGTCTCAGATATCTCCTTTTCAGGCTTTTAGTATCCTGTAGTATTCCTTATCATGGAATACTCCATGTGTTCTGTAATATGAACCACATCCATACCCCTCTAATCAATGAAGGGGCAGTGCCTTCACACATGCAGATGTTGAAATAAGTAGAATGCTCCAGGCTGCATTGGGACATTGAGGGGATTTACATTTCTTACACAATGCTCTTGGATGTGCTTGTTTCCTCAGATTCCATTCCCTCTGTAAAGAGGTAATCTGCATTTCTGGAATAAGGATGGAATTTCAGTTCTTACATACAGATAGAAATACAATCTATAAGCGACCATCCCCTGAAATCACAGATAATCTTTTCATGGTTCTGTTTTTCAAACATGTTGGCTAACTTAAAGGAAGAAAAGGTAAAGAGCAAGACTGGACTTTGTCAACATAATCTCTCTGTAGCAAAGGGATGTCTCATTCTTTTAGGAAAACAGAAAATAAAGATTTCTTTGTGAATAGAAACCATTCCACGGAGATTAATACAGCAAATATTCCTGTTATTCAGTGCATTTGAAAAAAAAAGGGAAAACCCTAACATAATTTCTTTGGCATAATTATCTGACATCCCATCCTCAGTATCATTCACACCTGAAATTTTTTGCTAGTATTTACACTATAAATCTTTTTTTCCCTAAATCCTTTTGGGTTTCTGTGCACTATTGAACTTTTAGGTAAGGATGTTGTTGTTGTTGGTTACTTAATAGTTTTCCTAGAACTATCTAGACCAAAGTTTTACTCCCAAAATATTAAAAAATTAGAAGATTTCATAGAAAAGGGCAACAGCAAATATTAGGTAATTTTAAAGGATAATATATATGTTCCAGGCATGGCCATTGGGATGACCTGATGAAATCTCCTTGAGACTAAATGTCCATTGAGACTAAATGTGAAAAACAGAGTAGTATTGCTGAATAAGAATTTATTTATAAATGTCTTTACTCTCTACAAATTCTGACCATGTTAAATGCACTTGTCCCTGCCAAATGCACGGAACTAAAGGCATTCCTGTAGTTGTTCCACTGCACAGCTCTGTTTAACTGTATCAGTCTCACCCACTTACATACATCTCTGTTACCTTTTCCTGCTGGTTTTGTTAGCAGCAATAGCTGCTTGTGTTATGTAATAATCTGTCCTGAATTTAGAGTATTGTTTCTGCCAGTCTGAGAAAATGATGTTTGGACACAACAGACATCCACTGAATTTGTATCCATTTCTCTGCCTTAATTTCCAACGTTTTAGGACTGTCTCCAAGTAGGGTAATAGCACAGCAGGACACCTTAACTGCTTTGTAACCCTAATTTGATTGATTAGATGCTACACAGTAAACTGAGCACTTATCTGTGGTTTTAAAAGCAGACTCACATCTGAACTGTTTCATTTGAAGAGGGACAGAAGTAAATCTGGAGCAAATTACTGGTTTTAATGAGATCTTTACATAGTTCATTGCTAAGTTTCCAGGTCATTGTTTTTAGTTTGTTCTGAAATTGGATAAAATCTGATTAGCTGACTGCAATCTAGAGAAAAGAGATATGTACCCTGTTTTAAAAAGCCAAACAAATAATAACGCTTCCAATTCATCTAAACCAATTTGAACAAGTAATTCTTTAAATGTCAAAGCATTTGTTTATGGTGAAGCATAATGTTGTCTTAAAACTATAAGAAATTAAAACGTGACCTTTTTTTTGTGCCTGTGGTGTCACTGCTTAACAGATGCACCAAAAAACTCTTTGGAGCAGGGAACCTTGTTTTGCTTGGTCAGCACGACACAGTCTCCCAGCAAGCTCCTGGACACTAGGAAATGGCAAATAATAAAAAAGCTGTTTTAGACCATTGCACCAAGTGGCAGCTCGGTCCTTAAGCTGTGAGCCAAAAAAAAACCCAACCAAAAGCAGCAGGGTTGCATAATAACGGGCCTGATGCAGTGTACTTACAGAACAGGACTGGCTCGGCATTAGTAAAAGTCAATTTGTTAGATATTCACTGCTGTAAGCACAGTGTTGCTCAACATGTGCAATAAATTATTGTGTGCGTGCATGGTCATATTCTGCTTGCAGAATAAGCGCCGGTGTTCGCTATTGCACGTTCTCAAGCATAAATCATCAGGTTTCCAAAACCTCTTTGAGGGATTTTTTTTTTCCTCGTGATTGGTTTGATGTTGAATCAAGTTCAGTCACCTCAGACACTGACAGCTAAGCCTGAAGGTAAAACGCACGAGGTATGAGTCCCATCTTGTTTGTGAGTGTTTGCACAGCCGACATTTGAAGCCATGCCCTGAGTTTTGCTTCGAATTTCAAACTCGTGCTGCTGCAGCACCTGGAGGGGTGCGCTGAGGGCCTCAGCGATATTTACCCCAGGTTCCCTCAGCCTCCGCCCACCCCGGGCACGGCCAGAGCACCCAGGGCCACCTGAGTAGGGGCGGCCACAGCCCTGGAGGCCACTCGGCAGGGAGTGGCTGTGAGGGTCGGGCCGGTTTGCTCGGGGCGGGGGAGGGACCCCAGAACGTTCAGAAATACCTGTATGAGGAATAGTGTGGCAGCAGGACCAGGGCAGGGGTTGTACCCCTGTGAGGGGGACACACTCGTGAGGCCACACCTCGAGTGCTGCGTCCAGTTCTGGGCCCCTCAGTTCAGGAAGGACATTGAGGGGCTGGAGAGGATCCAGAGAAGTGCAATGGATGTGGGGCAGGGTCTGGAGCACAGGGGTGATGAGGAACGGCTGAGGGAGCAGGGGGTGTTTGCCTTGGAGGAGGCTCGGGGGGGCCCTCATTGCTCTCTACAATTACCTGAAAGGAGGCTGTAGCCAGGTGGAGGTCGGGCTCTGCTCCCGGGGAACTCGTGACAGCATGAGAGGACACAGGCTAAAGCTGCGCCTGGACATTAGGAAGAATTTCTTCACAGAAGGGGTGATCAGACATTGGAATGGGCTGCCCGGGGTGGTGGTGAAGTCACCGTCCCTGGAGGTGTTTAAGGCACGACTGGCCGTGGCAGTCAGTGCCTTGGTCTGGTGGACAAGGTGGTGTTGGGTCACACGTTGGACCTTCCCAACCCAGTTTTGACTCTGCCGTTCCGCTCCGGGGACAGCGCACACGCGATGCCCTCAATCGAGCTCTGAGGGGCGCGAGTGCCCGGATGTGCGGCCCCGCCCCCTCGCCCGCCCCCCGCTTCCCACACGCGCGCGCCCCCGCGCGCGGCCCCCGCGGGAGGGGCGGTGCCGGCGCAGCGCTCGCGAGAGGAACATGGACACGGACATGGCCGCGGCCGCGCCGGGCCGGGGTGAGCCGGGGCGGGCGGGGGGCACCGCCGGGGCGGCACCGCGCGGGG
>NW_020897724.1:1618716-1638025 GCF_003984885.1 Neopelma chrysocephalum
CCTCTTCCTTGTGAGTGGTTTGGCTTTTTATATGTTTAGTTTTTAACCTCTGTCACTGATACATAAGGAAACCACAACATCAGCTTCAGCCTTTGGGCATGGAATCCATTAAAAGAAGAAAAACCCAATCTGTAGAATTCACCCCTGGGAACAAAAGGAACATTGTGTGGCTGGGCAATGCATGGGATGTTTTAAGGCTGATACCTTTGGCTTCAAACCCAAAACAGGAAAACCTCATTAATGTTATATGAAACAGCATTTGATAAATTCCAGCCTTAAAAATAACTGGTTTCTTTAACTTTTCTAAATTTAATATGCATTAGGTTTCTATTGACATCATCATATGTGTCTTTATATGTATATTTGTACACACATACTCTAAAATATACTAATAAATTAAATGTAGATGAAGGAACAAATATGTTTGAGTTGTCACAGCAAAAAGACAAAATGTCATGTGAGCAGTTTCTTTTTCTTTATAAAGAGTCCATTGCACTGGAATCTCTAGAAAACTAGAATATATTTCTGTTATTAAATGAAGTTATAGTGCTTAGATATAATTGGCACTTAAACTTCCAAGTGTGAAGACATTCCAGCTCTAAGAAATTATGCAAGATGGACTTGAAGGAGCTGGAACTGATCTTGTATATTGTAGTTGAGTTAAAAGAAGAGGGTGTTACCACTGTTATTCTTGCCAGAGGTAACTGGAAGGACAAATAAAGTCTTAGATTTTGAGTAGTAACATGAAAGGTGCTAAAAGATTTGCTTAGAGCACATTAGAATCAGTTTACTCTCAGGAGTTTAACCTGGTAACATACTTTAACATCACAAAACTGCAAAAACTGAGAAAGGTGAACTAATATTCTTAGGGCTTTAATTTCTTAAGTGGACTAGAGTATGTAACTTTTAAAATAACGAATCCTTGTGACATTTTTGTGACTTCTGTTTTTCTTCTTTACTTTCCAACTGACCAGAAATGTGCTGAAACGGACACTTCAGAGGGGGGCAAGAGATACAAGGTAAGTGCTGTATCTTAAAATGATTAAAACTTTCTAAATACATTTTGTAAATAAAACTATTTTTAAGTGAGAAGTGTATCTCTTTAAATTTTCCTGGTTTTATAACCCTGTTAAAATGGCAGGTTTTCCAAGAGATATGTTCCTATACAGACAGAAATGTGGGGATATGTAGTACCTGTGTTACGTGAACTAAGAGCAAGTTTCTGTGATTATATGCTTTGGCATTTGATACAAATAATTTTTAATTACCTCTTAGAATTTTGAATTAAATATTTGTATGCTGATTAAACACTATTTTCTCTTTCTAAAGGACTGTCATGCTTGCAAGCCTTCGGAGGTTATATTAGACTTTTTCCAAATGTGAATAGTTTTGCTATTGGTAGGTAAAACTTTGGCCTCTGGAGCATTTTGTTTGTTTGTAACAGTTTTTCTGCAGTGACTCAGGCTCGTCCCAGCCCAGCACTTGCAAAGGGCCACCAGACCCAGTGTGGTTTGGTTAAATCAGTCCTGGTAGAGATGAGGAAACTTCTGTTTCAGAGGGAGTAACCAAGGAGTTTAATGGCTGCTGATAGTGCTGTCTCAGGAGGGGTTAGGGAGGGAAATCAAGCAGCTCAGTAAAACAAGGAATTTAGGCTATTTCAACTAAAACATTCTCAGTTTTGGAACTGTGTGCCTCTGGTGTTCTGCTGGTCCCCAAACGGGGACAATTCTGATCCTGCTCCTCCCTCCCCATCTCTTGTATGGGAAAAAGGCCTTTGCTGGAGGGGTGAGAGGGGTTGCCTGATTTTCAGAGTAACTGAGACAGAGCACCAAGCTAAAAGTCTCCTTGATAACTTCTACTGAGGCCCCTTTAGATGGCCCAGAGCATTGGTTCCACCTCTACAGAAAAAGCCAGACTCTGCACATGACTTTCATGGCTAAGAACTGCTCCAGGGACTGGAAGGACAGCAAGACACACAAAACTGGGTATACACAGAAGGTGGTTTGTGTCTGGAGCATTGATGTATTCCAACAAACCCCAAAACTGTGGTGTTAGGCAAAAAAAGAGCAACTGGATACAGTTGCAGAGAGGGGAGCTTCCTTTAACCTGAAGGCAAGGTGTGTGGAGGGTTGTGTTCGGGCTGCACCAAGAGCAGGTTGGTTAGACTTGGCAAACCAGTTCACTTGGTGTGCTGGGTTAGTAAATCTACAGCCCTTGTTTCTGCCTGGGAGTGTATCTGCTGCTCTCCCAGCAGCGTGCCCAAAAAAAGAGATCAACAACTGAAATTAAGCCTATTTGCACTTGACAGCCATGAATGTTTCATGGTTGCTTCTTGAAATGAAATGATTCCATGCTGCACTGCGGACAGGGAGCCGGTATTCCTGGCCTTGTTTAAGCCTTGTTAGCACCTGAAGTTCAAGAGCCAAAATTGCATTGTATTAGTTATGGAATACAACATTCCCAAACTTTCCTTCTGTGGTAAAGATTGATGGCTTCTGTAGAACTGCTCCTTGTGGTTGTTGAGGCTCTGTCGAAGCCACAGCCACAAAAATCTTCCAGATCCTGAAACTCCAAAGCAAATGCACGTTACAGAATTTATTAAAGTGTTCACATTCCTGTTATTAAATCCAGATGTTAATGTAACAGTTTTGCACTTGTGCAATAAGCTGGGTCTCTGTGATTGTTGACTCAGTAGACAGTATTTTAAGATTTCATATTTGGGTACTTGGCTAAAGCCATTAATTAAATGTTCGAAAACTGGCTTCAACCTGGGCAGGATGCCAAGAGCAACAAAGTGAGAGAGAAGTCACAGTTAAACTGATTTTTGATCTTCACACCAACTAGTGAAATACCAATGAACAAAATACTAAAAGTAAAGACAAAAAGAAAACCCACTGCTTTTCTACCCTTCTAAGATTGAATTTGTGAGATGATTAGCCCTAGTTTATATACCTATATATATATATATATATATATATATATATATATATATATATATATATATATATATATATACACACACACATGTGTTTTTATTCCCACGTTTTGTTTCTAATACTAGAAGCCTGCTGGAAGGCTGGGGAACAGTTGCTAAAAATGTGAATAAAAATTCTACAGACATTAAAATTAGTGTGCCAGTCATTCTTTACTCTAAATGTAAAAGAGGTAGCTCATAAAAATTCAGCAGAGAAGCTCATTAAAATGAGTTCAAGTTGTTAGTGTATTCCAGTAAAGTCCAGTTAGTACCCATAAATGGTTCTTATATCTCATGAGTGGCAACTTTTTCAGTATTTCCTATAGAAAAAATAAATAGGCGTAGAATTCCAGCTACTGACATTCTGACTAATTTTAAAAATGAAGATGTATTGCGTGGTAAAGTTGCAATCCAGCAAAGCTTTAAGCATGTGTTTCTGAGACTAAATGGGGTGCACAAAGTTGAACACATGCTTAAAGCTCTTCTGGATTTAGAGCCACATGTCAGTAAAGCTTTAGGAAAGGAGTAGCTGTGGTGTAACATAAGCAGGGAAATGGGTGTGTGATGTGTCTGTGGTGGGGTCTCCTCACACCACAGTGCTACAGATGCAATTCTGTGTCAGTAATCCCTTACACAGAGGTGTTCAGAGTGAATTATGGTATCACTGTCTTTATGTTCATTATGGTTGGTCTGAATTGCACCATTTCTGCATTATTTTAGGAGGTTTTGAATGGAGTAATAAATCTCCCTGAGCTATTTTTGAGTGTGGGACGTTATTTTTTAGGATATTCTCTTTAAAAAATATCATTTTAAACATATTTTTCTATGGAAAGTACAGCTCAAGACAGGTACCCATGAAGAAATGCCTCAGTGTTTTGCTGATGATTTCCAGAATGTAACTTGTACTCTTAGTACAGCCATACTCTGTATAAATATCCTTAGTATGTTTATAAGGGTTTTGTTAAAGCCTTGTAACCTGTGTGAGTTAGGAAATAGTTTAAAAAATCCTTTTTTTTAATCAGCTCTTGACACCATTTAGTACTGCTGTGTCAGATTTGCTGTTATTCAGATCAGTAATATTTTTGGGTGGCTGTATGCTTGTTCACACATTTTCCTCTCATAGTTATACTTGTGCTCACTTCACATCCAACAGAGAGCAATACATTTCTGCACACTCCTAGGAAGAAAATTCTGAAAATAGATAAATTCAGACCCTCTTTGATTTCGTATCACTGTGCAGCAGCCTTTGCTGTGCAGCTGGAGGCAAAATGGACAGTGAAGCTGTGTGTTTGCATGTCAGCTCTGCTTTTTAAGTTATTCACTTTTACAAAGTGGGGTGTTTTTAGAAAAAATTGCGGAATTTAATGCTTGTCCTCCAGAGGAGCACATGAACTTGTACTGATGTAGGTATTTTTGCAAACCTAGTTTCAGGTAAGAAATCCAAATCTTAGATACAGTTTGCAAGTAGTAAAAGTGCTGATAATACCTCACCTCACTAATGGCAGGGAATTGCTGCAAAGGCAAAGGTGATCAGTTAATAGGTCGTTCCTTTGGGACTTGCTGTTATTTCTTTAACAATTTCCAATGTTTCTGTAGTTTGGCTCATATGTTTTGGGTAAGTACTGAGAGCTGTTACAACACACAGCTTCACAACTGTGTGTGAAGCTCCAGAAAAGACAAAACCTCACCATTTTCTCCTTAATGTATTCAACACTGATTTCATTTGCAGTGTCTGTTGAGCAGGAGGATTTCAGTTCACAGTTTGTGAGGGTAGAGCTCACTGACTGTGTTTCTAGTAAATACTTAATTCAAGAGAAGTTTCTGCTTTATGTTGCAGTCTTTATTATTTCTGAATTTGTATGGGTTATTTACAGTAATGTTTCTTTATGTTAATGTCAAATAATACAGCAGCACTTGCATACAAAGTACTGAGCAAACGCTGTCAGTGTTTGCAAAATATAAACCATCTTTATGGGGATTATAAATCTTCCAATGTGAATCAAGCTTTAAATAATTCACTCTACAGCTGTAGATGGTTTCAACCAACTTTCTTTGCTTCTGTGAATAACAGTGTAATTTGTGATTTTTGGAATGAGATCCTCCCTCCTCTGCCAGATGTTCCACCCTTCCTCTGTTCTGCCAGTTGAACCATTTGATGGCTCTTTCACCAGGTCCTGTAGAATGTGCCTGATTTTAAAAGCTGGGCACGCAGAACTGGGAAAACAGAAAGGTGGAATCTCTGGGAAAGGGTGAAATGCAGATGGTTTCAACCTATTCCAGCCCACAGTTCATCCTTCTCTGCTTTGAGAATGCTCTGAGCAGGAGGGGGGGAGGGAATGTGGAGCCCAGCCAGCCATCGGACACGGAGCATGGATAAAACACGGGAAGGTGCTGCCCTTTAATGCAGACTAACCCACAGTGAGAGTCCTGGACACAGACACAGTTCCAAATTCTGCTGTTTCTCAAATCTCTGGGGCAGGTGGAGCCAGAAGGAGTTCCAAAAGGTACAGTTCCATAAGCATCTCTGATCCGCCCGGGGGTTCTTGGCATCTGTAGCAGACTTTTGAAAGGCTAATCCAAGCCTTATCCTGGCTGGCTGAGGAACATGGTCAAGAGAGGAAAAGGTTATCAAGGAAGGATGGTATACAGAGCATTTTTGATGAGTGAAGTGGAAGCTGAGTTGAGAGGTGATTTAGTGATACATGGAGGATAGAAACAAATTGAGAATTCAGGGAGAGGAATCAGGAATGGTACTAACGTGGTCTGGGGAAGAAAGGAACTATGATCTGATCTAGAAAAGGAATTATGAAAAAAAGGCAAGAGCAAAAGAAACCTGGGCTGTAGTATGTAGTAAATATAATCTGACCGGATTATATTTAAGGAATATCTTGTTTTCATGAGAAATCAGTATTTTCCAACAGAGTTTCTAATCAAGCTTTGTAGTATTTTTTTTAATATTTTAAGTGCTGCTCAAAAATGTGTCTTTGAAGAAAGAGTGGGATTGTTTAGGTTTTCCAGGCTGTTTTTACTGATTTATTCATGATTAAAAATGCTGTGTTTTAGTGTTAGTAAATAGATCAAACCAAAGTGTTTTGAAACCTACCCTAATAAATGACATTGGATAACTTTTAAATGATGGAAATGTTACAGGTCAGAAGACATACTAAAGCAAGATATTTTCTGTTATGCTGCTGAAGACCAGAAGTGTCTACTATACAGATAAAATTATTATGTAGGAGAGAAATTATGGCTTCAAGTGTTTTTAGGCTAATGAGTTCATAAATTGACTGCTACTCTAGTTGTGATGTGTTCAGGAGAAGAAATGTTCAGTAGGAGCTTTTTCATTAGAGTACTGCACAGGGATAGAAGGAGAATATATTGAAAGTATTTCAGCCTGTGTTTTAAGGATTTTTTTTGCATTCTGAAGCTCATGAAGTTTACTCCATGACTGAAGAACATTTTCAGCTGAGGGGAGAGAATTATTCAACCACTTGGTTGTTCTGACAGAACCCTGTATTTAATCACTGTGCCTAATAACTGGACCTAATTTGCCAGTAACTGGTTTAGCTTTGGTAAACCCTTGAAGTAGATGCTCTGTTGGTGTTGTGTTATTATTTTAATCATACATTTATGAACATTATTCTCCTAAATTAATATGATATTTAGAAATAATTGGTAGAATGAATGGATGTGTTGCAGTCAGGTTTTCTCATTTTTAAGTCTACACTTACGACATTTATATCTTTTAATATGAAGCCTTTTTCTATGTTTAATAAATTTCTGTTAAGTGGTTCTTGAGATTTGAAGTATTTCTAAAGGCCATTATGTTTCTTCCTTGATCAGCTTATTCTTGGTTACTGCCATTTCTGCATAAACAGAGGACTTTTCCCTCTCCTTTAAAACTGAGGAAAATGAGAATGATGATTGTTTTTTAAGGGAAAGGTTTACTGGCTTTTTTTTACTTCAATTTGTATTACAAGAAAGATCCCAAGAAATACAGAAATTAGATGTGTTACAGCTGCTAAGTGTAGCAATTTGTGCCGAAATCTACTGTAAACAATGTTCTATTTCTTATTTATTTATTTTTAAACAGCTTTGTAAGGAATGAAATATTGGAACACAATAGTTTAACAGATAAGACTTCTTTGAAAGTGGCCTTAGGCAACATAAACTCTCCTGACCCAGAGTTTCTGCCCTGTTAGTCTTTAGCTAATTTCAGTATGGAAAATGGAATTCCAGTTCATTTTAGCTTTGGAGATCGTGAGAAATTGGTTCTTAAAGCACCAAGGGCATGGACTGGGGATTATAGCATTAAACTGTTTAGAACATCAGAGTTTTCAGGCACCATACTAATAACATCATTTTTCTGGTTATTTTAGAATATGGGTGTTGATCTGGAGATTAAACTACATCACTTATAATCTTGGATCTGTATTTATAAAAAAATAATAAGTGATATTCCTTCTTGTGCTCTTAACCCCGTTCACAGGGAGTATTAATGTCCTTGTGAGAAGAAATGTGCTTGATTTGAGAAGTTAAAGTTTGGCTTTTGTTTAGTAAAGAGTAATTTCATCTTTAACCAATTTATTTTTGTGTTACAGCCATAATACCATGTATGTGGTGTATCTTCATGCTTAATTTCCAATGTTTAGGAATCTTGAGGTTGATATTTTGTGGTTTGCTGGGGAATTTTTCTTCCTGAAAGTCTGTGCTTAAATGCATGGAATTCAGCATTCTTTCAGTATGCAGCTTTGGTGTTTCTATTAAAAAAAAACAACCCAAAACACTTAAATTCTTGGGAAGATCCTGCAAGATGTAAATCTATTAGAACTGGTGTAATTGCATTCACATTGGGATCTTTTGTCACTGTCGTATCAAAAATCAGGTCACAATGCAAAGTGGGCTGTAAGCAGGTGAGCAGTGCAGCATGACACTGTTCTCCCTCCAGGACAGTGGGAAAACTTTTCTTTCTCCCTGCTTTACCAAGAGGTGTAACGTGGAGGAAGGGGGTCATCCTCCTGGAGCCGGGAATGTGAGTAACAGCTGAGACAGAAGTGATGAAACAACTGTGCTCCTTCCGTGCTGTTTAGAGTTTGCAATAGAAAGGAATGCTTTTAAGCCAAGCAAATACACATCTTTGCACAGAGGCAGCTTTGGCTGGAAGGATGGACCTCACTCTGACCGTAGACTAATGACACATCAGTGGAGAATAATTTATGTGTATTACAAGAGCTGGCAAGAGCCCAAAGTGGTATTATGGGATTGCCAAAGTCGTGTCACTGCCCGTGTTTAGTTAAGGGAGATGAGCGGTTGTACCGCACAGCACATGTGAGGAGTACACACATTGTGAGGTACCTTTGGGAACGCCAGGAGAGCCTTCAGAATCCAGGGTTGTAGCTCACCCAGTGGTTTTGTCTAAGCAGGACAGCAGCACTATAAAAAATCATCTCAGTACTTCCCCCACCACTTTTAATTAGCCCTTAATTGTGCTTTTGTTGCTATTCAAACTGTCACATCATCCAGTGTCAAGTGAAGTCCCATGGACTTGTAAACCAGACACATTCATGGTTTGGGACCAGGCCTCTCTTTTCTTTCTAGTTAAAGGAAATAGAATGGATGAGAAGATTAAATACTTTTAATAACTTTGAAGTAAAACCAGTCGTTTGAGACAAATACGTGTGGTAAAGCTCTGCCATGATTTTACATGGTGGGTACATGATCAGAATTAGGAAACAAAAGAATATTGTAGAACTCTAAGCACTTATAGTGTAAATAGGTAAAGACTGCACAGTAAATGGCTGCTGCTCTAGGATGTACAGCAAGTTGATTTTTATCTTTTTTTTAATTAAACATTAATCTGTCACCTTCAAAATTTTTCTTTTGTCCATTAGTGGGTTAAATTTTAAAAGTTTTGCTTTCAGAAGTTAAGAGCAACAAGTTGACTGGTTTCCATGGGAGCTAATTCAAGTTATTGTTTGCATTGTTAATATCTGAAAGTAGATGTGTTGGTGCAAGTCAATATGCAGCAAAAGGTTTGTGAAAGAGAGGTTTTCTAAATTGTCCTAAGGCTCTGAGTAGGGCCTGCTTAACTGAGAACCACCTGCATGAGTGCACTGAATTTCGGGTCAGATATAATCATTTTGATCTTTGCAAGACACTCTAAATGGAAGTTGCTAGTAATCTCTAATTATGCTTACATTATTTTGATTTCATTTCTAATTAGTATTTAGTTTATTGCTGAATGTGAATAGTATGTTGAATTCTGTCCAATAGAAGTTGGTTGTATTTTTTAAGAGAACAGCAAATATTATAATAATAAGGCTTTGCTAGTCTCTGTAACAGTGTACAGAAATAAAAAGAAGCAAAGTAGATCTTTTTCCAGAACTTCCAGTTAATAGATGATTGTTCAAGGCTCTGTCCCGTTTGTGGCAGGAGGCAGAGAGCAGCACGGTCAGCGGGAAGCAGTCCTGCAGTTCCTTCCTCCTTGACTTCAGTCCTTGTGCTTTCCTTGCTTTGTTCAGTTCAAGGGCTTGGTTTACAGGCAGTAAAATAAACAGAACAGCACCTGCAGCTTAGTCATAAATGGGAACATCTCACAGTAGCCAACAAATGAAATCATGGTGCATGGTCCAACCTTTCCTGAAATGCCTTAACAGCTTTACCAACATTCATTTGTAAGATTGGTCAGTATTTTGGTTATCAAAGGACTCTGAACACATACAGGATTTGTGAAAGGCTATGATCCAGTTTATTGATAAAAGTTATTAATTATTGCCTGAACTGTCTGAACACCTCTTGTAAAAAGCTTTGTGTAGGTTCTCTTCCCATTTTTTCAATAAATGCCCACTTGTAGGACATGACACTAAAATGTGTAGCAATCCTATGACATGGTCATACAAATATTTGACCCTTACTCCAGACTTGAGCTATCAAGTGCTTTTATAATACCAAAATGAACACTTGGGTTTAGATTTTTTCATATGTTGTCAACTTCAATCACATAAATAGATTCTGCTGGCTACACTTTATGTTTGCTGGCCACAGAAAATCGTGGAGCACATGGGATCTTACTAATTCCTTCTGTCACAGAGCAGAAGAACTGAACTTGCTTTTTGGCAGGTTAATCTGAGTTGATCTTGCAATTATTTGAACACTGCTGCTGAGTGCTTCACATTAAAGCTGATTTCAAGGACTTCGGAATTCTTGTTAATTGGAATTCAAGTAAGTTGCTTCTGAAATCATATGTCACTATGTTTTATTTGTTTTATTGTAAAAAAAAAAATCTAATTTTAATGTTCAGAGACTTATGAAGATGAGAAACTAGAAGCATCGTTTGCTTGCACCCCAGTTATGCACATGGTTTCTTTTTTGTTTGGTTGGTTTCTTTGTTTCTTTGTCTTGCTAAATTTAGGTATTATAAAACTGACCTTGTGTTGCTTTCTAAGCTGAGTCCAAATTAATTTGCTGCCAGTGTTAATATAGGCATTTTAAAGTAGGATATTAAAGCAAATGTAAAATACTGACAATCAACATCATCTTCATAGACTGAAAAATAGGAATGTCACATTCAGATTTTTCTGACCATTTGCAAATGACATATTTCCATGCACTGTGTGTGCAACATCTAAATAAGATACTACTTTGTTTTGCCTTCCTAGTTTAAAGTATTTTTTATGAAGCTGTTTATTTCAGTAGAACTGGTGAGGGTATGTGCTATAGCAGCTTTGTGTTTGTTTGATCCAGGTAATCCAGCTGAATGATTTACATTGCCATAGTATGAGCATTGCTGATCAAGAATATCTGCAGAAAAGATGAGATGAAATCAAATTATTAGGTGATTAAAAGTAAAAGTTGTTGAGTTGCAGAGTTAGTTTCATAACTTTCTTATAAGAAGATATGTTTGAAAAGTTTTATGTAATCAGTAAAGAATTTAAACATTTCTTTCACCTGAAGGTGTTGATTTTGTTTTAGTGATGAATATTGTGCATATTGAACCTTGGTTTGCTTTACTTAAAATATCTGTAAGAAGTTTAGCATCTTGGATAAATTCTATTAATAATTATCATTTTAAAGCCCTTGAAGTGTGAGCACAGAAGATAATTGTAATATTTACAATCCTTACAACATTTTCATGGACCTTAAGGTATTTAAACACTACGTTTCTCGACATTGCTCGGAGGTTGATCCTTTCCAGTGCAGGGTTATGTGAAGCCCAGATTTGCCCACCTGCTGTTTGCATGGGTTGGTTTGAGAAGGCAGCAGTGTGAGAGAAGGACAGAAATCCTCTGGCTGGCCCTGCAGACCCAGGGAAGGCTGTAGTTTGCCCGCGCTCAGGGGAGCTGTGGGAGGCTGCCTTTGTTCCTCACAGCCCCCTCTGTGCTGGTGATTAATGTGCTCTCAGCAGGGCCCGGCTCAGCACCAGGGACAGGCCTTTGTTGGGTTTTTTTGCCTGCAGGTAGCACGGGAGAGAATGGATCAGCAAGGGTTCTCCTGACTCATCCCCTGCCCCTGGCCACATACAAGTAATTTTCTATACATTACCTAGTTTATGATGTGCATTTGCAAGTGGAGCTTACTTATTTTTCAGACTTCAGTCAGACTTAAAGATCTCCTTCAAAGAATTAGCAAAGAGAATCTCGGTGTAGCATTGTCATCAAAATGTGCAAAAGTGTTAAAATGAGTTTCTGGAGGTCTTCTGGTGTCTGCTCAGTGGTATTAATTTAACCAGCGCACACAGTTACAAAATTTAATCTCAATAAGTGATTTAGTAAAAGGGGAATTTTTCTGCACTACTGACCAGCCCAGTGTGAACTCTGTGTTCCTGGAAGGAGGATGTCATTCCAGGCACTGCTGTGATGGGAAGCGTGACAGGACCTCAGCTCTGTCAAATACTTCTGCACATTGTTTTCTAAAGAAATTAATAGTGACAGTGAGTTTTGCATAATGAATAATCCAAGATGATTACTCATGGTTAGTCAGCACTGATATTTCTCATCTTTTTCTGCTTTTGTATAATTACCTCAGTAAAAATAGCTGTATGATTTAAATCCTTGTTGCTTTGTATTTTACCACAGAGATCAACTTAATTAATTAATATCTCAACTCTGTATTTTAACTGTAGGATTGCAATTTCTCTTTCAATATAATAATTTAAAGTCAGTTTTCGTGTCAGAGTTCCCATACTGTATCCAAAATACTTCTGATGAGAGAGGCTGGATAAGAAGCCAAGTGCAGGAGTTGAAGTGTCACCAGGCTGTCAGTACTGAGGCTCCACTCTGGGAAAAGGAACAGCCTTGTACTGTGTGAAGGGGAATCTAAAATGGTTGAATATTCTCAAGATTTTTTTCATTAAAATTGTCTTCTGGTCTTTTAATCCACTGTGAAATACATGAAATTAGAGCAGAAACCTCAACAAAATAAGCATTGTTTGTGCAACAGAGGCAAATGTAATTTGAGACATTTTCTCCAATCGGTGAAATTATAAATGACAAAAATGAAATAGAACAACATATTCAGTTAATTTACTGATAATCTGGATGATTATTAATAGCAATACTTTCCGTGTCTGTTATTTTTTGTACTCAGTCATATATTCATCTTCAGTGGTTCCAAGTGCTCTATCGGTAAGTGGGTTTGATACTGAAAAAAATGGAAAAGAAAAAACAACTAAAAACCTATTCTGCAGCAGTTCATTGTTAAAATTTCAGTGCTAAATGCAAAAGGTTACTTTTTAGATTTTACATCTTTACTATTTTAAAAGCACCAATATATGACACGGTGCAAAAGACAGGTCAGTGATTTGGAGAAATACCTATAAGTGGCTTTTAGATACTTTGTAAGTATTGCCAAAGTTGTTTTTTTTTTAGTTACTGTTATTTGTCTTTCAGTTTGGTTACTCAGGACCCCTTTTCCTGTAGGAATTTAAAAAGATCTCAGCTGTGTGATGGGATGTAAGCCCAGCTGCAATGAAATTGTGCATATACAGGGTGTGTCTACCAACAGAGCACAGGGCATTCCAGAGGGCACAGAAACCTGTGTCCTGGACTGAGGAGTGTTCCTGCCGTTGGAGCAGACACCTGGATTTGGGGTTGCTCCAGGAACTGACTGGAGATGGATTTCCTGCAGCCAGCCCCGGAATCTGTTCTTTATTTTCGTGTTAGCCCTTGCTGATGGGCACCGTGCCAAGAGGAGTCATCCTGTAGAAACTCGGCGCCTTTTCCTCTCCTTGCAGTGGGTATTTCATCCCCAGGGATGTCTCTGGGAAGTGACTCTCCAAGCCTCCAGTTCCCGGATTGTTCGGGGAGCTGAATGTTCCCGAGTACTTGGAGTGTTTATGTCCAAGCCCGACTTGCGTTGATCCTGGGAAGAGAGGGGGAACTGAGCATTCCAAGGGTCTGCCCATGGGCACTGGGCTCCTTTGGAGATGAGAAGGGAAGTTTGCTGAGGGCATGTCTGTGCTCTGGTGGGACCAGCGGAGCTCTGAACGCAGAGTCCTGGCCCTGCTTTTAGGAGGGAGGAATTGCAGGTTGATCTCACTGTGACTTAGCACTTTATCTGGGCAGGTCATTAATGCTCACTGCTCACATGGAAGGAAACTGTAACAGTCCCAAAGTGCTTATTGTGATCTCCAGCCCCACTGCACAGATTTCCAGATCTTTCCAGGCATTGACAGGAAGATTGAAGAGTTTAATGCAAATGGCCTTCCTTGGCAGCTGTTGGTGAACCTGCAGGATCTCCACTTACTTTTGAGGTGTCTTTTTTAGTGTATAGTGTTTTCTGACACTTGGAAGAAAAAATGTAAGAAAACCAAACCAAAGCCAACATTTTGCAATTCTGGCGTTCTCCCCGCTAAAGATTTGGATGTATTACAAACTGCAAGCTACAGAGTTTTAAATTTTACTGAGTTTTATGAATGCAGCAACTGATTGCTCATGTTCCCACCATGATTCTGTAAATCCTGTTCTGGAGCCTGGCATTGCTAATGTCTAACCTGGTGGCTGGTAGTTCAGGTTAATCCTGCCCCAGGTCCCTTGCAGGTGTGAATGAGGGAGCAGTGCTAAGCTCAGCCATGTGACTTGGCCAGAGTTGCAATGCACTGTGATTCTTCAACTGTTTTTTTCCAGTGGATTTCTAAAGTAAAAGCTGATTTCCTACCTCAGTGTCATCCAGATTTCACAGTTTGTGCTGAATAAAATACCAGTTCTAATGTCTCAAGTAGCAGGGAAGTATGTATTTCCCTCCCTTATAAGATTTTTCTAAGGAAATATACTTTGTCTTTTGAAGATAAAATGTTTAAAAATAAAGGAAGCGTTTGTCTTCAGCAGTTAAGAAGATAGCAACCACCTACAATCTGTGAGAACACTTACATAAGGCTCATGCATTGTACAGAGCTCTCGTTTGCCAGGGCTGGAACACTGTTTCTGTGTACTTGTCAGGGAAATGTGAACCACAGCCCTCCTTGCAGTGCTGCTGCAGATTCTATTTTGATAATCTATTCTAAAGGTTAAGTAGGAAAATAATTTTTTCTAGTTTTCGCTTTACTACTCTGAAACGTTTCACTGAATTGTGTGTTTGAAAAAAAAATCCCAACCCAAAAAACAACCACCTGAAATCTTTTGGGAATATTGGAACAGTGGAGTATTTTTATTTCAATTGCCACAAGTAAGTTGGTATTGTGCTTTCCAACAGTTTTTCATACCACATGTAATGATGGTTCATACAACTTAACCTTTAGATCTCTTAGTTTCAAGCAAGGGAGTGGAAACCCCTGAAGTGACAACTGAGTTCTGTCAGACCAGCCTTGTGTAAAAGGTGCTTTCTTGGACTGTGCAGAGTAGAATACTGAAACTTTAATAGTATGGATTTTTTTTAATTGTATTTCTCCTCTACGTCTTTTTACTGTTGAGATTCAGTTATGTTATAAATACACTTTGTGTATAGGTCTGTTTAAAGTCAGGGGTTCCACAGATAATCGTTACCATCTGTAAATGCAGATGGCAAATACGAAATAATTCTTCGAGATTGAGGAGGCTTCAAATAAATGAGAAACAGGAGGCAAATTATTATCTTTAATATAAAATATGATGGTATCATGGTATATTACATTCTAAATCAGAGGGATTTCTCACTTTTGCACATGGTTACTGGATGAAGTCTTTATTGTGCAAGGTTTGATTTTAAACAAGGTGGACTAATGTTTTCTACTACTGGGTTTTGTCTTTGAATTGCTGATGTCCAAACAATCAGTTACATTGGAAACGTCAGAATGGGAAATAGCTTTTGAAGACTGAAAAGAATGGGAGATGTTCTGCATATCTTGAGTCTCATTTCATGTGGAGTAAATGCTGCTGCTCGTAGCCCCCACTTGATGAAAAAGCCATTGTACTCATCTTCCTGAGCAGCTAAAATGAACGTGCTGAAGAGCAGTAGTGTGGCAGTGCAGCAGTGTAAAGAGATGTTGTTTACAGAGACATGGCTCGTTTCCTCCCTATTTCTTTGTCTGTTTCTTTGTTTGGAAAGTTATTTATCAAAATGGTTTTTAAGTTTCCCAATTACTTTGTCAATCGATAAGGAAAACCTTATGCCTAAGACAAACTAGTAATTTCATGGATGCCAAGTTTAGGAGTTCTCTTCAGAAAGTTGAACAACTGAATTCTTCTTTAGAGTCTAATCGACCAAGAGAAAAGCATCCAATTAATTATTTATATTTTATTATTGCAAGTCTTCAATGTATCATCTTCATAATATTGTTTAGATGTTCTGATCATTGATTCAGTAAGGAACTGTAAGGATACTGCTTTATAGACATTTTTTCCTGCTGCAAAAAACCCTTATAAATGTTGTGTGGAGGTGTGTTTTCTTTTTTTGGGGAAGGTCAAGAGAATTTGTTGTTCTAAGCTCAGAAATATTTCCGTACTTTGATACAGTAGCAGTTCATCAGCAATAATGAAAAGAATGAGAGCAAAATGTGATTTGAGATCTGACTGAGGAATTTGAGGGATTTAGGCTTTCTGGGAATTCTAGAACGTCTTTCATTCTAAGATTATGTAGCAACATTGCAATAGGGTTCCAGTCGTAGCAGGAGGGTTGTTCTACTGTTAAAGGATCACTTGGGAAAATATCTGATCTGGATTTTTAACAGGCTATCTGAAAGATTTAGGAGAAGGTAATTGCAATATCTGAGACTTTACTGTGAACTAGAAACTCTGAAATTAGGGTTAGAGTTCTGCATTGGAGAACTTTGGGTTTAGAGTTTTCCTAATGATGAAGTTCATGTACTGTGTGAAACCCCAGTGAAAACTGGGCCCTGAGAGTCCCCTCAGCAGGAACAGCAGCTCTGTGTGGAGGGGGTGGGCAGGACATTCCCAGCCAGGCTCCCCATAACCTGCTGTGGAGGTTTCAGACCCTGGCAGGATGAGTTCCTGAGCAGGGGGTAACTCCATGGGATTGGGGATGGACTAAGTGACCTCCAGAAGGTCCCTCTGAGCCTGATTTACTCACGTTCCAGCCGCAGATCAAACGCATTTTGTGTGGGAAGTCAGGCTTGGTTTGAATTGTGCTGCAGTGCTGCAATCAATCCCATTGCATTGCATGCCCTCCTCTGAGGGGAATCTGGGCAATAAACCCACATTTACGTACATTCCTCAAACAAACCTTAACAAGTGGATGTGTAACTGGTCCAACAGTGTGTTGTAAAGTGATCAGAGTTAAGCTGGTTTAATTTAAAACATGATATTTAGTTATCTGTCATGGGGAAAATAACTAATCAAGGCAAACATGCAGCATAACAAATGTTAAACCTTCAGCACAAGAAGGTGTTTCTATGAATTTCACATGGATTTGAAAGCATGAATACAACTCATGTGGCTTAATCTCTTTGAGAACTGACTCCAAGGCAACTTATAGCTAATAAATTGTGGATCAAATGCTGTGAATATGAGCAGATAAGCAGCTAAATTTTCTCTTAAATTCTGCTCTGAAGAGACTTGCTTAGTTAATAATGTACTTAATTTGTATGAGTGAGTGGGAGTTTGAGGAGAGTGTAATGTCAGGAAATCGAGTGAGAGCTGGGTGAATTGTGCTTCTGAAAGCTAAGAACAAAGAAAAAAAATCTTGCATAAGAGTAAGTTAATGTGTCTTCATTTAATGTGAAAGCACCAATTGGTAACTCGGGAAAATAATGAAAAATATGCACTTAACCATCCTAATTGTTCTGCTGAGGTATATATCAAGCAGTACTTGCTTATATTTCCTATTTTTCAGTTGACACTTTCAGAACATGATCCTCTACCTCTTTTTCTAGTGTAGGCCATTCTTTGGTGCTCATGATAATTTTTTTGTCATCTTTATTTTTTTAAAATACATAACACTTGAAATATTTTGAGTCTGGTCATTGAAACTGCACTTTAGAAACCTTGGAATACACCCCCCAACACGTGTGGTATTTCTATGCAGCATATTTGAAGTTTGAAATGGAAGGCAGAATATGGGCAAGCAGTAGTGTTTCTTAAGCAAAAGAATTAAAAATTAACAAACAGTCTAAGGATAATAAGACATTTCTTCATTTTTATGAATCTTCTTGTATTGGTAATATTGTTCCAGTTTCCAAGAATCCAGGGATGGACTTCACTGAACTCCATATTGAGTGATTGAAATTTTAATGACTTGATAGTTCTGTGAGCTATGAAAAGCCTGCACCAGTAATTCATAGTTCTGTCTGCCCTCACTGTAGATTAAGTACCATATTAATGATAGAGAGGAAAGAAATAATAAATTGGGGGGTTTATTCCACTCTGTATTCTACAATAAGTAGCTGGTGTGCAGTAAAATTCATTTTAAAACATTCATGCCTAAAAGTCTTCCCTGCTGGAGAGATGGAGGAGCAATTAGTTCTAACATAGTCCTGAGGCAGTAGGAAGTCCTGGATCAATACTGAAGTTGATTTTGGGTACAAAGGAGAGTTGTGCAGTGCTTCAAAGTACTCAAAGCCATTTGTATGTTATCATATACATATATATCATCTATCTATATATATATAAATATATATATTAATATATAGATGATGTAAATCTTTACATTAACGTAGGGCCATTCAAACAACATCTGGAGACAGGAGTCTGATGAAGATAGATATATATATATATATAAATTCAGCATTCTCTGGTATAAGGTACTGAAAAAAGGGATGTTGTGCTGATAACGGGGCTGTGTCACGGGGTCAGGCACAGGAGATCCTGAGCGTCCACAGTGGAGTTGCTGTGTCAGGTGAGCAGGGACACTGTCCTGCTCCTCAGAACCAGTCCACTGTTCAGTTGCCTGTCAATGCATTGCTTAACTCTGTGCAAACCCGTAGTATCTGTGGAGAATCAGTAATAACATCCCTATAATTCTAAAGTTGAATTTTGCGTGCGAAGGAAGCGACCAAACCCCAAACCCGAACTGAAAAAAGCGACAGCATGATTTATGTTTATTACTCAAGTACAAAGTGATTAAGAGTGCCCTTGTTTTCCCAGAGTGCAGAGGATTGCCCAGCATGGATCACCTGGGGCCCGTGGATGCCGAGGAGGACTCGGGGCCCCCTCCCCGGCTGGCCCCCAGCCCGCACAGCGAGGCCGTGGCGCACGAGTTCCGGGAGCTGTCGCTGCAGCCCAGCCAGTGCCTGCCCCCCCTCACCGAGCGCAAGAATGGTGAGTGCACAGCCCCAGCTGCTGTGGCCACAGCTGCTCGGGAAGGCTTTGGGTCACTGGGGTCAGTGTCAGACAAAACAAGACCATTATCGAGAAATGGGGTTTTTTCTGCAAAAATAATACAGGATTGATGCTTCACGTTGTATCCCACAAAGCTCAGTTTGATATTGTATGTTGAAAACAAACCTCAAACATAATATATATAAAATGTTATGTGTTTGGGGGTCTTGGGTGGGTTTTGGGGGTCCAGGGTGAGTTTAAAGGCCTCAGAGTAGTTTTTTGGGGTCCCAGATGGATTTTGGGGTCCCTGGATGCATTTTGGAGGGTCCTGGGGGGAGGGTCTCAAAGTCCCCCCAGGTGCCACTCAGGAGCTGGTGCAGGACAGAGGACTTTGAGGGGGTCCCTGGTGGGGATTTGTGGGGTCCCTCTGGCTTTAGGGGGAGTCCTTGCAGCTTTTGGAGGACTGGATGGGTTTGGGGGGTCCTGGGGTGGGTTCTGGGGTTATTAATTTATTTATTATTATTTTATTTAATTTCTGTTTATTTATTTTATAATTATAATATTATAATATAATCATATATAATTTTATATTTAGAATTATATATGTGTGTGTGTGTGTGTGTGTGTGTGTGTGTGTGTGTGTGTGTGT
>NW_020897724.1:1638035-1699728 GCF_003984885.1 Neopelma chrysocephalum
TGTGTGTGTGTGTGTGTGTGTGTGTGTGTGTGTGTGTGTGTGTGTAGATATACCTCTGGAAAACTTCTTTTTTCCTAATTGCCTGTAAAACCACAATATATGACATGTGTCATATATCATGTGTTGAGTTTAAATAAGTCAAACCTCCAGAGCAACCAAACTGTCACTCAGCTGATTAAGGGATTTTGGCTGATTTGGTTAAAAGTAATTTTTTTTTGTGGAAGGAATGAAAGTCAGAAGAAAATTGTAAAAGCGAAATTTGAACGTGATGGATTCATATTAAAAGTAGCTTTAATAATTACTCTTTGTTTTTACTTTTTACCAAAAACTGGATTTCTGCAGGAGTATTTTTGCATGTCACTATTTTATAAATTCTGTGAGCATAAGAGATTTCAGTACCCAGAAATACAGTGGCACTTAATAAAAAGGGGGTTTTTTTGGTTGGATATTTTTGTGCAGGAAGCATTGTGCTTACTGGGAGCTTTGGTAGTGATCCTTTAAACCTTTTGTTTACTGGAGTGAGTCTTTTGGCAGTATTCCAGCAGAAGGCTGAGCAATTCCAGTGTTACTCTGCACAGTGTTGTTAAGCTGACTTGCACAAGTTAGTACAGAAACTGTGTTCCCAGCTTTCCCAATGACACTGGAAGGGTGGGAGGCTTGTGCTTTGGTTCTGTTGAGCATGGAGGTGATCACAGGGTAACAGAAGTGTGGTGAAGGGCCAGGTGTGTGCCTGGTGAGCCAGGAGTCACTGGGGATGGCATTGCCTTCTCCTTCTGTACACTGTGCTCCTGTTCCCTGCCCTGTGCCCCCAGAGATCCCAGCCCCAGAGCAAAGGAGCTGTGAGAGTCCAGGTGAGCAGAGCTGCTGGGTTTGGTGCAGATTCTCACGGTTGAGCCCAAGCTCCAGTGGCACTGATGTCCCTCAAGTTCACAAAGGAACACTTACATGCTGTGCCAACTCTGTTGAAGAGGTTTTGACTTCCAGCAGAGGGTCAATAACAAAACAGTTGAAGTGCATTAGGGTCTTAAGCTTTTCTAGTCATTTATTACATGAGGTGTTTACTCCCTGAATAAAGACAAATGGATGATTTTGGTGGTGGATGTTGTATATTGGCCTTCTGAACTGTCACAATTTTAAGATTCTTTTTCATTTGAGGTGGTTTCAAGTTAATGGCTGTGGGCAATACTGGCTTAGTAATGAAACTAATTTCAGTTTCTCATTAGTCTGCATCTTCCTGGATAATTAGGCAACACATGCAGTGCACTGATCATGTAACCCTGTGCCCTGTGTATTGCAGCATTTTGTCTTGCCTGTTCTCTGGAGCCCAACTCTTGTTCCACTTGCTAAAAAGCAGCAAAAGTTACCATTTTGTGGGTTTTGCTTTTCACAGTTGTCACCTCCTGCGTGGACACGGGGATGTGTCTGCGATTGTGGCAGTCTCATGACAACCATTCGTGTACAGTCCCTGTGTCATGTGAGCAGTTGGGCTGCTCACAGAAAGGGAATTTGGGAAACAGGCTCCCATTTGCATCCCTGCCTGGAGGATGCTGGGTTGTGCACTGTATGTGCTGTGTCCTTAGGAAGGACAGCTTGGGGGAGGAGAAGAGTGACACAGATGAGGCTCTTTGGGAGCAGGAGGCAGAAAACTGGTGACTGGGTGTTGCTGGGTTGGGCTGCAGAGGAGGAAGAGTGCCAAGAGTGGCAGGCAGTGTGGCACAGCTGAAGTACCAGTCAGAACAATGTGCTGCCCACACACTGTGCCACAGCTTCACGAGCTTCTGTCTGAGAGCCAGGAGGTGGCAAGGGAGGGAAGGATCCGCTGTCTGCTGCTGACAGCAGGAGGGTGGATGGGAATGATGCTGCCTGCAGCTTTCCAACCTGCTGTTTCAGAGCCAAAGGATGGAAAGAGATTGCACATGGAGATACCATCAAAAAAAGGAAGCAGTGCCTGAGCAGAGCTTTTTGCATGTTGAATTAGTACCTTTGCAGAATTGGTGAGCGTGCCACT
This sequence comes from Neopelma chrysocephalum, assembly GCF_003984885.1. Taxonomy (NCBI): domain Eukaryota; kingdom Metazoa; phylum Chordata; class Aves; order Passeriformes; family Pipridae; genus Neopelma; species Neopelma chrysocephalum. The sequence continues at coordinate 1,640,044 of NW_020897724.1, forward strand.
TTGGCTGGTGGAGGGAGGTGTGAAGGTCTGGGTGTGAGGAGCCATGCAATCGTTATTTCAAGGCACAATTAAAATGGAAAGGTCTTAGCTGGTGTTTTACAGCAACTTCTCTTGGCTCTCCAGTGGGTTCCTTGACTGTCTCACTGTGCCAGAATCTCCTTGTGGCAGTGGCTACTAGTTTCTGTGAGCTGCTCCTGTGCAGTTGTCCCTGGATGGGAGCCTGGTTATATTCCTGTACTGGGCAGTTAACAGGCTGGCTCCTCCCAGGTCCTGACTGACCTACAGCACTCTGGAGGCTGCTGCAGCTCTGCATCTTGGCTGTAAACCTTCTCACATGGTGACTGTGCTCATTCTCTGTCCTCTGCCTGGTGTGGAGAAACCCTTTTGTTCCAGCAGCTGAGAGGGGTCTGCTTCTCCAGACTCAGAACCAGAGCAGGTCTGGGATTGCCTTCTGGTCCTGTGTGGGATTGTGTATCTTGTACTGGAGGAGGGTGGAGAAGGGGGTGCTGAGCCTCCCATGGCTCACTGGTGGCTGGCAGCTGCTATTCTACAGCAGAATTGAGCTAATCGAGAAGAGACCCAAGAGTCTTCCTGGATATTTTGTTGGGGAAAAAAGCCTTGGGACAATGAATGTCTTAAAGTAAAAACAAGACTGGTACAGTCTCGATTAGAAGTTTCCCAAAGAAAGCAGTGCCTCTGGCTGCATAAGAACAGGGACACCCCTGCACAGGCCCTGAGGCACTGAAGGTCAGAGGAGAGTGGCAGCTTCCTGTGGGGCCCGAGAGCTTGTGGGGAACTGTAGGGAATTCAGGGGAAGATGGAACACAGACACCAAAAAAACCCAACACAAACCAAAATAAAAACAACTACTCCACATGGTGTTTATTGGGTCCTCCCGAGGGACCAGTCGAGTCAGCTGGGAGACAACACGGTTCTTAAAATAACTGAATGAGATCCACATCACACTTAACCTAGTGATAGTACTTAAATAAATTTGATGATCCAAGGGAATTTTTCTGGCATCTAAAAGAGTCCTGGTATATTAGTTTGCCTGTTATCTCTCATCTTCCACTCCCTCAGTATGTAGCACTGGTAATATGCATTCTTGGCATAGTTTTATGGCTTCTGGACAAATTCTTAATCCTCTGTGCAGTTAATAGATTTGAACTGCAAGTTTGATATTAGGGAATCAGGTGGGATTTGGGACATTCTTGCATCTGTGCAGGACAGGTTTTTCTCCACTTCTTTAAGATCAGCTATAAGGTGTGTTTTTCCTCTCATAATGATACAAAGGTAGGTTACTGTGCTTAGAATTTATTTTCTTGAGAGAGCTGGGAGAGAGATAGTGTAGAAGAGATGGCTAGAGTGGGAAGACTAGAGAACAACAAATGGAAAACTTAGTTCTGATTAAAGTAGTAGATTGGCACAGATGATAATTGGAAATGTCATCTTAAATTCAGCAGTTTCATAGTCACTAAACTGAAAGCAGTGAGAGCTGGGAAGCAGCATGCAGATATTCTGATTAACTACACCACCCCCCAACTACAGCAAACCAACCAAAAAAACCCAACAAAACCAAACCTCAGTGTAAGTATATTCTGAAAGACCTATCTAGATAGAGAAGTATACAATTGATATAAGTTTACAATAGAAATGTGTGTGCCTATATATAGTGTAGTGTGTAAATAATGTGTATGTGTAGAATGGTTGCCCAGGGAGGTTGTGGAATCTCCATCCATGGAGATATAAAAAAATCTGACTGGGCAGTGTCCTGGGCAGCCTGTCCAGCTGACCCTGCTCCAGCAGGGGTTGGGCCAGCTCATGTCAAGAGGTTGCTTCCAACCTCAGCAATTCTTTCTCTTAAGGTTTTAATAGTCCCTGAAATGTCCAATGCAAATATTCTACTAAAAAATCCTCTGTAAGAATACACAGCATAATACAATTGATATATATTTGTCTCTGTGTTTTGTGGTTTTTTGGGAAGTTTGTTTTTGTGTGCCTGTAGGAAAAACAAATGTGTTTTAATGTGTGGACTTTTTTGGTCTCCTGTAAATGTGAATGTTGTCCTGTCCTATAGGAGATGGGAGTGCAAATGGAGTAGGTACTGATTTCCCAGTAAGTCTGTCTTTGTCATTGGTACTGCCAGTTCCCACAATCCTAGCATTCCCAGGGCATCAGTCAGTGTCTACAAGGAACAATTTTCAAATATTAAAGCATGTGAAAAGACATACAGGCCAAAACTCAGAGATCTCTAGGGACTGTGACCTCTTAAATGGAATATATTCTGACATTTTCACAGGCTACATGAAAGAATTCCAGCAGGGTCATTCCATTTGGTAAACTTCTAAACAAACATTCCATCATTTTAGTTTGATTTATAGATATTATTTTTTTAATTATCTGCTTATTGTGAAGAGATTAACATGGGAGACATGACCTGTGACAGCCTCAATTTAAGGCATCTGGTATATATGAAAAGATCCTGTTTGAGAGCTTGGCATTTGAGTGATTACAGGAGATACAGAAAGTATGTTTTCCTTTAAAGAGATCACTTGATCAAACTGTCTGATTCTGACCTTTTTTTTCTTGAAATTCCTTGTGCATAACTAAATGCATAGCTAGAAAAGAATGTTAATTTTAAATTCCACTGTATAATTGTTTCAAATTGTCAGAACTAAATCGTCCTTGCAAATGTTATTGTTGAAGTGTCAGCTTGTGATGGAGCCACTACAAGAAGGTAACACAGTGCAAACAGAACTGGTAAATGGTGTGCAGTACTTTTATATGCACCTTCTGCAAATCATGGTGGATGACTAAATACTGTCCTTTAAAGAATTTATATGTGTGCAGTTAAATGTATATAGGTATAGTAAAACATATATAAAATACATATTTTTATGCATTTTATATATATACTTTGAAAATCCTTATTAATTTAGATGAGTATATGTGCGAGACCAAATGGAAGGTAACTTTCATTTAAGCAGTGAGCTCTGCCAACATATGTCCTCCCCTAAAAGGAATTTGTGTGGGTTTTAGTGGGAGAAGTAGAACATGCAGACTTATAAATTTGACATCACTATAAGTGTTTGGAATTTTTCTGGGAAGAGTGACTGAGGTAGATGGTGACCATAATTTGGGTTGTTTGGGTCTCTGTTACGATAATGGGGGAGAATATAGGCAGAACAAAACCCCCCAGAACAAACCCCCTTGAGTTAACAATTTGAGGTAACAGTCTCACTGTTTAAAGAACTAATAGAATAAATTATAATAATGAATGTATATAATATAATAATTAATATTTTAGTTTGTGTAGTCAGTGCACTATTTTCCCATGTGAAGAAACCTACACCATGATCAAGGACTAGATTATCCTAACACAGTATAAAGGACCAAGGAATTCATCACAGTGTACATAAAGCCAAGGTGAAAGAGGTATTGGAGTAATTAAGCTTTTATTCCCACTGTAAAATGTTCCTGTGGTAGTGAGAGAGTTTAAATCCCTAAGGGGGTTCTGTTTGGTTTTGTTTTTCTTTTTAATGGGATTGCAAGGCAATGAGCTCCATATGATGAGAAGAGTTGGAATGTACTGTTAAAGCAGTTGTTGCTTAGTTACTTCATGTTTAATGAGGCTGGGAAGTGGCTCCCAGTGATGTCACTCAGCACAGGCCGATGCTGGGGAGATAACGGGGCTGTTCTCAGGGCACACAGAGAAGGGGAAGATGCTGCTGCATTGGTTCCTCCTGGGCTTTGGGGGTTTGTTAGACACTTGGGGGTCTGTTAGACACTTCACCTTTTAAATGACACTTTTCCCATAAGCTGAAGGTTTGCAGAACACTTAAGTCTGTGTTGGAGAAGAATGGGAACAAACAGTGATGACCTTAGATGAAAAGCAGAGGTTTATGAAAAACTGGTGCAATACAGTGCATTGAATGAGATGTTACTGGATCCTGCTTTATGGAGCTGACAGGGATGTTCCATTCTGAGGCCCTTTTCCTGCCTTTCACCCACTTGTATACAATATATAAACTTAAATAAACTGAAATTCAAATGAGAGGTACTTGCATCTGAAGGTGATGCAAATTCTAACAGATTTAACTTGCATAGGAATATAAAGCTTGTTGTATATTGTTACTTCAGTATCTGCTTTTGATACACTGAGGTTGTCTGTAATTGGTTTCAACCTGTAGTTGAAAAATACAACATGCACAACTTGAGATTTTTCTTTCAGCTGAAAGAAATGTTTTGTTGTTTGATAGAAACTGGTCTCTCAGCCGCAGTTTTGTTTCTGGCTCACTATAGGTTTCTGTATGATCCTCAGAGTCATTTTGCTATTTGTACTGGTAAAAATAGCTCTTTTGAAACAGGTACATGTCCAAATCAGAGAGGTTTTATGTCCAGTGTTTACTTTGGAAATGAGTAGTTCTCTTTATTACAAAACCTTCTCTATTTAAATACAGTTAGCAGCAGAAAGAGAAGATGAAAATTTTGCAATTTTAAGGGGGTTTTGGCTGTTTTCTAACAATGCCACTGATTTCAAATGAAAATCCAAATTCCACCTGCCTTTAGGAAACTGAACACAAAAGCATTTCAGACTTGAGTGGAGTTGAAAGACCCCCAAGCTTTTTTTGGACCTGTTTTATATTTCATATTTCATGGGTTGTGTTCTATTAACTATATTACTGCTAAAATAAAGAGTAGTCAAAGAACAAACAGGTTGCTATTGTTTCCCTAATACTTATTTTGCTGTAGGCCAAAATGAGTAATTTGAATAGAAAAGTGGGAAGTTTCCACCTGTGAAGTCTTTCGCCAGTTCATGTAAGATGAATGTGGAATCGGCCTCCTTTAAAACCAACAGCCAAAGTAACTGCAGTACAAAGCAGTTTTATCTGTCAAAACAGTGACCTTCAAGGCCAAAGATACTGCCCAAACATAGGAAGTGTGTTTAATGTATCAGTGTGTGGGGGTGGCTGATGACAGGGCTCCTGCTCTTTTGTAAGAGCTTAAAAAATGACTCTCAGATCTGGGAGTGCATCAGTCAATGTGAGCAGGAGGTGCTGCAGGAGGCACAGGGGAGAACAAGTGAACCCTTCAAGGGGAGTCACAAACTCAGGTCACTGGGGGGACCTGCCTTCAGTCCCACAGGACCTGCTCCTGACACTCTGAACAGCTGGGTGTTGGTATTTAGCACATGAATTTGGTACTTGAACATGTGAACTGTGTTTCTGTGCCTTCCAGTCCAGTCCTTAGGAATGCTGAGGAAGTCAATGGTAGGAACATGCACTTTTCCCACGCTGCAGTGCTGCAGGTACAGCTGAGGAGCAGCAGTTGGCAGATGCCCCCAGGGGCCTGTGAAGCTGTCTCAGAATTTGAGACTTTTCTAACAGAGATGTTGGGACCTGGTGATTAGTTTTTCTTTGAAGCCATATCACTAAAATAGTAGAACTATACTGTTGGTCACTCAGGTAACCAGTGTATCCAAATTATCAGTTGAGCTTGGATTAATGTATATTCAGGACTGCTGGGAAAACAAGAGATTGTTGGAATAGGAGTGGGTTTTTTCATTATGTGTGTGGGATAAATGTTCTTCTTCATGCAGGGATTTAAGAGAAACTTTTCCCTGGGCACAATATCCAGATATTCTCAATATTCACAGTATAACTGAATCTGAACCAAAACTATTTTCTTTTTCCAAGGTATCTTTTCTTCCTCTTAATTTGTTCTGTCTGCCCCAACCCAATTAGTCAATATTCTGTAGCATTTATTGGTGATTGCAGTGTGTGGTTACATGAAAAATACACTGTGTCATTTTGACCATTCCTCTCTCCTAGTCTGGACAAGAACTTCTGCATTCTTATTTTCCATAAATTCTGTGATTCCTGCCTTTCTTGATAAAGTTCTTTGCAAATTACTGTTGAGATTTTGACCAGGCTTCTTAAAGGTCTTTAAAAATATTCATCTGTATGTTAGGCTTGTATTGAACTAAGAGGTGAACTTGAAGCAAAATATGAGGCATAACTCCAAGTGGCTGAAGCATAAGCACATTCATCTGCTGTGGGGTGGGTTCCCTGGAAAAGGGGGAGGAATTGGATAGCAGGAACTCTCTGCTGCTAAAGTTCATCTTTCTGAGCAAGAGAAACATTCATGAAGGCTTGAACTGCTCCTCCCCAAGCGCTGTGCCTGTGCATCAGCACTCACCTGAGCACTGGGCACTCTCAATTATATAAAGCACTTTAAACAGATAGGAAAGGATAGCACTGCCTTTGGAAATACGACATTTGACTCTTTGGGTTCTTCCCACACTTCCTCATTAGTACATTGAATTTTTTAAATGTCAAAATACTCTACTTTCTGAATCATTGTGAAATCAGTTCAGACCAAAGTACCAGTTTTTCAGTAGGTGTGTGAAGTGCACCGTACCCTTCCCATAAAACAATTTCTGCTGCTGTAAATGGTTACACTGTTAGAATATAATTCATCCATCCAAACCAGTAACTTCTCTCTTGGTATAAAAAAAATGTGGAGTAATGCGGTATATCCGTACCTGGGTGAGATTCTGTTCATTGTCTGTGTCAGATTTTAATGGGGGTTTTCTAAGCAGTGTGTGTTTGTATTCTGTTAGTCTGAGGTTTTATTTTCTGAATGTGTGGAGTTTCTCACCAGTAATTTCGTTTCTTATGCACAGTAAGTGTTCAGCTGCAGGCAGTGAGGGAGTGCATTTGATTTATGGACTTCTTCCACAGTATTTTTTCCTCCGTTCAGTAAAAATCACTGCAAAAGCAATGGTACTGGAACAGCCTGTAGTTGGTGTTTAAGCAAAACCTAATTTAAGCTGATAATTTTTAAAGAAACGATGTGCAAACAACAAATCTTCAGGCTGGGAGAGTGGCCTCAAATCATTCATGCTGCAAAGTTTTCCTTTTGCCTGTATTGTCAGCTCCTCGCATGTCAAGAAGTTGATAAAGCCTGGTGAGCTCACGCCTCCTCTGAGGAGATCTAGGTCTCCCTTCTCCAGCAGTAGGAAAACAGGGAGAGGCTTCCAAACCCTGCTGGCTGTGTCGGGCAGCTTCACACCCCGGGGTATCAGTTGCTTGCCCGGGAGTGACCGTCAAGGTGAAGAGTCGGCGCTCAGTGATTGTTGTGTACAAAGCTCTGAAGAGGCAAAAAATGGATTTCTTTCTAGTTTCCACTTTTAAAAATTCTCTGTCGAGTGTTTGGAATTGTGTGTAGATCTGTTCAAATCCGATTCTATGCAAGTGAAACAGTTTTTCTGATGGGGTATGTCCTTTATAATTTCTGGCTGAAAGATTTAAAATATGAAGTGGGGGTGTGAAAAATACGTGCAGCGATGGTGTTTTTAGGTTGGAGGCAAAATACACCTGCTGGAGTTACTTGTTGACATGTAGTGACTACTTAACATTATGTACAGCTTATTTTCTCTAAGTACATGAAATTAAATGCAAACTCGTTTGCTGTTCCCTCATGGCCAGTACCAGATAATTAGAGGGGATCCATTTCCCTGAAATCTTCCAGGTTGACACTGAAGTTGATGACTCATGTAAGATAAATGGGATATGCTGGAGAGAATGGCAGATCAGGAGCTGTGGGAGGAAATACTCCCGAAACTGCTGGGAATAATGAGATGTGTAACTAATGCGAAGAGGAAAGTAATAAAATACTTGGGGTTTAGTTATTTACTGCAAGGAACAGAATTACACTGCAAGGAAAGGCATGGAAATAATCCCTGATTTTCCCAGTTACCTCTGCTAGAATAAATGTCTCTGAAACAAGATGTGGGGCTGGGGTGGGTGGGAGGGTTCTTTCCCATAACTTTTCCAAATGCCAGCGCGCAGCTTTGGTTCCTGGTGAAACCCAGTGAGCGGTGACTGTGCCGGGCAGGGATGAAGGATTTCTGCTGCCTGCGGCAGGAGAGGGGGAAGGGAGAGGGAAGGGGAAAGGGAGAGAGTCCTCAGCAGCAGTTTGTCTTGGGCAGCAGCGAATGCTGCTCCTTCAGCAACTGCTGGATTTATTTTTAACCGCTTGAGTCATTCTTTGTCAGATGATTGACCACCGAGCTGCACGGTGGAACACGAATGGGCAGGGGCAGCGAGCGGAACCGAAGGAAAAGGGGGAGTGGTTGTCTGGGAAGAGAGGTGGGATTTGGGAGTTGTGCTTCACATGCTCCGTGCCTGCTGTGTGAGTGAGTTCAGCTCCAGAGCCGGCAGCGAGCGGGGGCAGCCTGGAAAGGGAGAGGGAGAGGGAAGGATGGAGGCTGCGCTGGGCTGCACCGCGCCGGGAGAGCCCCTTCCATAGGCACGGCACCGGGAGCGCTGCTTGGGACCGCCTGGCCACAAAGGCATATTTTTTTTCCTGTGTTGGATGTTGCCATTCTAAAGGATTCTCACCATGATCGATAGCTCCAAGAAACAGCAGCAGGGCTTTTCCGAGATTTTATCCGCAGGAGATCTTAAGCCACTGAAGGAGAAGGAATGCCTTGAGGTGAACAGCCAGAAAACCCTCAAGGAAGGTCAGTCACTTGCTGGTTGGGGACACAGAACTCCTGGGCAGATCCAGCATGTGTGGTGTGATGCTGTAGGTCAGGCAGAATTTTTGTACATGAAGTGAGGTATTGTTTTCCCTCCAAAAAAAAAAAATCTAAAAGCTACATTTAAATTTTACCTGAGACTATTAAAATAACAATGATGATACTTGATAGAAATGTGGCATGAAGAAAAATGAGGGATTAAGTAAGATACTTTTCAGAGTATCATTTAGTGCTGAATTAATGAAGTACTCTGAAATTGTCCTGTAAATATTGCACAAAATGCTTCAAAATGCCACAATTGAAATAAATGCCATTAAATATGACATGTCAAAATAAAACTCCACAAACCTTTAGTATTAGACATATTACTACCTCATTTTCAACAGTGCTTTTCTCAACTCCTGTCTTTCTTTGGAATTCCCTTCTCCCCTCACATTTTGAATTAGATTTGACTCTGCTTTTGAAATGCGTGGTTTTCAAGCCACATTATATCATCTTAAGTGATTGGATTTAGACTGACCATTAAATTGGTACAATGCACAGGATTAGTTTGTAAAATAGCAATAGTCTGAGAATATTTGGAGCATTGTTTAGAGCCGACAAACAGTAGTGTTCGAGATTCATTGTAAGTAGTATTTGTTAGGCAGATTTGTTAATGCTGCTGAGACAGGGAAATGGGGTTTTCTTCCAGCTGGCCTGGGTGAAGGGGGAGAAGAAGGAGACCTCTGGAGGTCCCTGCCAGCCCTGCCCAGAGCAGGCTGGGGACTGCTGTGAGTTACACACCGGGCTCCTGCAGCTCTGGGCTCAGCCTCCAGCTTCTCAACCCCACACACACTGTATGTGGAGTAGACAAAATCCCTGCTTTCCTTCACAGCACTCTGCCTTGGCTTTTCCTCCAGATACCTCAGGATTGTTTGGTGATTCAGAGATTTCGTCCTTGGTGTTGTGGCAAGACTGCTGCATGAGATCATGCCTTTCTCAGAATTTAAATGCTGGGTTTGTTTTGGGGTTTTGTTCATTTATTTTTAAATTTGTACCTTAATAATGTTTGCAGTAGCAAAAAGACAGCCCATATTCATGATTACATTCAGTACCTGACAGTTGAGTTTGAAAACCCCGTTAGTTAGCTCTAAGTTGGAGCTAGAGAAAATGCTGGGTTTATGTAATGTACTGACACCAAAGGTCTGTTATTGATAGAAAGATAAGAAGTTGAGTGTTGCTGCCTGTGGCAGTGGCTGAGAGCAGAGCAGTTCTGCTTCCTTTGCAGCAGGAAAGTACTGACTGGAAGACAAGGATTGAAAGAAAGGGCCACCAGTGGCTCCTTTTTCATGGTGTTTTTGCCTTGCAACTCCAGCCAGGCCCAGGTAAACTCCTGCTGCTGCTGCCTCTGGGGCTCTGGGGGCAACAGCAAGGAAGAAAGGACTGAGGGAGCTGAGAGGGCCAGAGGAGTGAGGGGACTGATGGGGGCAAAACAAAACCTATCCAAGCTGAGCTACTGAGAAATAAAGGGGAGAAAAACATGGGAAAAACTAATATGTGGGTAGTGTAGGTGGGCTAATGAGTAACCACGGTAATAATGATCCTCAGTCATCTTTGAGCGTGTCAGTTATGTAGAAGGTGGATGAAAGGATGTACATTACAATAATAATGGTCTGTCAGAGTAGTGAAAACCCTGCAATTATGGGACACTCTTCCAGTCTAAATTAATGAATATTTTAGAGCTTAAATTATTCAGTGCATAAAAGAAGATATAACTGTTTTCCACAGTCACTCTCTTTGCTTCCTTTTCTCTGTTTTAGTACCTGCTCTCCATTTTCACTTTCCCCCGGTGAATGTTGCTCATCCTTTTATCTCCCTGAAGTTTGGCAACATAATGATTAAAATAATGAACCTCTTTTTGAGAGTTTGATTGACTACAGGATCTCCTCTTCCAGCCTTCCCTCCTTCTAAATCTTAGAAAAACAAGCATTTTCTTTCTTGTAGTATATAGAATGAATTATTGAAAATATTCCAAATCTGCTTGATTTTCATCTAGAGAGACTAAAACAGAGCTTCACCTTTTCACTTTATAGTGTTACGAAATATGTAGTTCAGGTATTTTATAGACTTTTAAAAATTCAATTGCAGTTGTTAATTTAATCCTATTTAAATAATACTGCAGATGACATTTTACTTGAAAAAAATTGCAGATTACTTATTTTACAGAAGAGTATATTCTAAATTAACTTGTGCCATTCTGTCTTGGGTTTTTTCCCCTCCTCCTCTTTCCTCCTTTAGTTCAAATGATGTGGCTGGTTTTGCCACCTGAATCATCAAATGGTTTTTTTTGTTAAGACACAAAAATACTTAAAAATACCACATGGAAATGGTTAAACCTGCAAAAGTTAAAAATGTAATTCTATTGGCAAACCCAGGTGAAGTACGTAGAGATCCAGTAATTCAGAAGGTGCCTTTGTTTCATAATCTGTTTTGCACAGGTTTGATAAACCTAAAAATCCTGAGATATTACAGGGTTTATTTCAGCAGTGAGTACCTTCAGAGATTTGGTGGGTGCAGAGCGTTTTTTACTTCCTATTTCTGTATAAGGAAAGAGACTTTTGCTGGAAACAAAAACCCCAGGAGTGTCTTCAGCAAATTATTATTATTAAGGGCACTGGCAGGTTAGATTACAAGGATGAATTTTTTCCTTTGCTTAGGCTAATGATGCTCATTAAAGCATCCTGTAGCATGGGAGGAAATCCTCTTAATTACTCTACTTTCTTATAAATGTTATTGTTGCATATTGTCTGTTCTGTGAAAAGAGTTCTTACTTTCATCTGGATTATCAAAATCACCTTTTGCATGAGCAAGGAACCGAAATAGTTTTTGGCCCCGAGGCCCCCACGCAGTGATAACTCAACAGCTTTGCAGAAGGTCCCAAAGCAGTGGCTGTGCCTCCTGTGGTGTCCTGGAGCAGCGTCAAGTAAGAACCAAAACATGTGGAAAGGTCCAGTGAAAAGCCTTCCATGAAGTCAGGCCATCACTGGGCACAGTCAGTGTCACCAGGGCCTCTGTGAGGAACTAGGAACAAATTCAGGCTGCAGAGGGAAAGATTCTTAACTGAGCAGTGCAGAGAGTCTTGCCTTGTACCCTAAATTGCTTTGTTATAAAGAGGGATGAGCTCCTGCAAGACCATGCAGAACTCATGAAGACACAGTATTAAATTGGTGCATCAAATCGGTGTGGTGCTGCCTTAGGTGGGATTTAAAAGGACAGTGGATCCCAGTTTGTTTGCACCATATTTTTCATGTCATGATCTCAGCTTCACAGTCACTAATTGCCTACAAACTACTTTAAAGGAAAAAAAAAGACTAACCAGGAAGGAAATTTTCTTTCCACTTTGAAACATAATTTCTTTCCTGGATTTGTTTTGCATTTTAAATTTACTGTTTTGTGAGGAACTGGAGACTGGCAAGTGCTGGAAACAGGATACAGGGTGGAATGAGTGGATTTCTCAGGTGTGCACTGGAATTGTGTTCATGCTGTCTGGTTAACAGATTACCAGGAAGGATTTCTTCCCTTCATCCCTTGCAATCAAATCCATATTGCATGGGAATTGTTTATTCAACAGACTTCCTGCTATTGCTGGCGTGGTGAATGCTGATGATACTCTTGACCTCTGGTGGCATGTCAGACTTAGAGATTCTGCTGTTGGTTTGTTGGTTTTGGTTGGTTGGTTTGGATTTTTTATAAAGAAAAAGCTCTTAAGTTGTATTATCTGGTGTTTAGAGGTGTTTTTATGACCCCTTATCAGTGGCAGTGATTCAGGTATGTTTCTTGAGACATAGATAATGAAAAAAACACTGGAGGAAAAGAAAGTGTTTCTATCATCTTAGTTAATAAAGGAGGCACTATAAATTCAGTGTCATGATCACGTGAGGCTGTATTAAAATCTACCATAAGCAGTGTCTTTAATGTCAGTGGGATAATTGCGTGTCTTAAAAGTAAAGCACCACTTATTCCACAAAATTTTCTTCTTCAGTGTAGCATTTAAATAAATAATAAATATGTTGTAATACCATTATAATAAAGACAAGCTTAAATACATCGATAAACCAGGACCATGATGGATTCATTTGATATTGTGTGTGATCTGTGTACAGTTAGAAGATACTTGGTTAACCAAGAGTTTAAAGAAAACTTGCTATGGCAATGACAGGATTTCTTGAGGGTTTTATAAAAGGTCAGGATTAAGTCTGCTGCTGCCAAAAGTAGGTGTAGTCTCACCCAGCCCTGCCCTGCTGCCTGCCAGCTCCTTTCTCGCTGGCATTAGTGACTGTGCAGCCCCAGAGTGAGAGGGGTCAGGGAACAGCTATTACTGGAGAGCACTTATTGCACTGTGCTGCTTCTCAGCCTGCCCAGAGCACTGCCCTGCAGTGCTGGTGCAGCAGGAGCAGCTGGGCCTGGAGGGAGGAAGTGACCACTGGCCTTTCTTCAGGAATCCTGGCTTAGTCATCCTGAGTTATGGAACCACATGAAACAAATCACTGTCTGCTTTGCTGCTCTGCTGGGGGCTTCTTCTTCCCTTCCCATGCAGCACCACATGTGTGTGCCTCAGCCTCTCTGCTGCCAGGGCTGGTTAATGCAGCAGCTTTGCCATCCCTGTGTGCAGTTGGGCTCCTCCCCTGAGCATCCCCGGGGCTCTGGGGGTGTCTCTGGAGCGGAGCTGACACAAGGCTGGTGCTCACTCCCATCCCGCTTTGCAGTCAGGCAGCTCAGTGTAGATCCACCTTCCTCAGTGCTTTCAATTGTTGGGGAATCACCTGAGTTGGAGAACCTGCTTGGGTCTGTATTTTGTTTGCCAGCTCTGTTGGCTATTCCATGGGAATAGCATGGAAAATGGAGGGAGCTTGACTGGAAATCATCTGTCATCATTGGATGTAATACACTCCAGATTATCACAAAGCAAGTCATAGTAGATGTAGAATTCTGACTCAAGTTCCATGAGTCCATGGACAGTACAGTTCTTGGCTGATAGTAGTATTTGAGGAAATGCAAATTATTTTTAAAAAATAACTTCTGCATTAAAAATCAGAAGATTGTACTTAGCAGAGGAATACTTGAAGATTTAGAAAATGTTATTGTATACTCAAATTGTGTACTAAAAGTATGCAATTTTAAAGAAATGGGATATATAAGCTTTAGCTTATTCAGGCTTTTCACCCAAGATGGTCATGATTTGTCTCATTTTAAAGATGTAAACAGAATTGGGAAAAGTGTAGATTTTACTCTTTACATATATGTGGGTATATATGTATTCACCCCAGCAGACATCCCCGTAATTTGTTTGGAGGTTGTGTATGTTCTGGCTTGTTTCTAAGCAACGTGTTCCATAGCAATAGGATACAATACAGATTGTCCTATATCCCAGTCATTTCAGCCTCTCAGCTAATGATCTTGTTGTGCTCGATGGGTTTGTTTGAAGTGTTTAGTTTACATTAACTATCTCTGCCATGTAGGTTTTCCTTTTCTCCTGTCAGAGGTCGGTGTTGCTGCTGGAGGTGGTTACACGGCATCATTACAGAGCAGAGCTCCAAATGCCAGGGGTGTCATTTCAGAGATCTGGAGGGGCCTGCAGGGTTTCCCTCCAGAATTCTGAAGAGATGATGTGCAATGGCCCTCAGCAGTCTCATCTCATGTACTTTACATTTATCCAGAACATTTCTAAGCTGCAATGAAAGTATGACTGAATAATTGCTTAAAGTGAGTCTGCAACAGAGCTGTTTCACTTGCCTTAATTATTTTGGGTATAGTCTTAGCAGAAAAATCACATATAAAATAATGGAAAAAAGAACATAAAGTTATATGAAGATATGAAAGGTGGTTTGGGTTTTTTTTAATAAAAACCTGTAAAATAAGTAAAATATTTCCTTTTTTAAATTATATCCTGGCACATGTGGCAGTTTTGAAGACTAAACCCAGTATAACACATTCACTCACGATTAGATGATGTCTGATTTTTTTTTTTTACAAAATGAATTGGTGATCAATTATTTTTGTTTTAAAATGGAGAGTGTTTAACATACTGTATCACCATCTTCAGGCTGATGGGGAGTGAGTGCCACAATTTCAAATGCATTTGGTCTTTAAAATGCTGTACAACTTGCTTAGAATCACTTCCAACAAATTACAGGTAGCTAAATACTTTCATGGTTTTCCTTCTCCTTCCTTCCTTCTTTGACATGCCACATAAATGAAGTGAGCATTATATTACTGAATTCCTGACTTTGCTCCAGTGGAACGTGTAACGCCACGTGCAAGCCCCCACACTCCATATCCTTCCTGAAACGTGTGCCTTGTGTGTCACCTGCTCTTTCTTTTACTTATTATACAGCACATTCCATTTACTAATTTTGTGTTTTATTCACAGAACAAATATCAGTGGAAAAGATTAACCATTTTTGTCTCATTCAAGCATTTAATAATTTATTAAATAGAGTACCACACCTCATAAAGAGCTGAGGGAGAAACAATCACAGCTCAGGAGAAAGCAAAACCTCTGTCTCTGGAAAATGACCTTAGTGTAAAGTTGTGCTGTTTAGAAAATATAAATGTTGAAGTCCAAGCAGACGGGGTTTGGAGTGGAGGGGTAACGACTGCAGGATGCACAGAAAGTCCTTGATACTCCAGTTGTGCTGCCCTGTGGGGTTGGGCTGCAGCTCTGATACAAAGCTGATGCTCGGAGCGCTCCTCGAGCCCACCTAGGTGTGATGAAATGCTCTGTCCCACTTCCCTCCCCCCTGCTGCTCGTGCCCGTGTGTCAGTGCTGTGGTCCCGGTGCCCAGTGCCTGGTTTGCAGTGACTCCAGAGGAGGGTGGGATGGCAGAGCCCACCCCTGTTGTCGGCGGTGCCCCGGGGCTGGGCGAGCATCCGCTCCCTGCGCTGCAGCCTCAGCGGGCAGAGGTTCTGGCTGCAGAAAAGCTGCTTTAAGCTGGCAGGAAGAAATGGAGGCTTTCAGTGGAACAGCTCCTCATTTAAAGGAAACAGCCCTATTTCCAGCGCTGTTTCCATGGCAGCCAGCCTAGCACTGGAGTTCCTGCCGCTTGGAAATTTCCAAGGGGGTATGCAGGAATGTTGGACATGACATTTTCCCATTTTTACTTGCAGGTTTAAGAGTTTAAATAGCTAATATCCATTGGATTTACACTTTGGAAGAAATAATGAGATGATTACATACGGAACATTAAAAAAATCTGGATGCATTGTTTTTCTTTTTGCTGCTATTTGAAAGAACTGGGTGATGGAGCCCTTCTCCTTCAGCCCTGTAATTGTGAAATGGCAACAGCTCTTTGCTGTTTCATAGTACCTTCTATAAAAAGATAAAATCTGATTTTAAATTAATAGGTTAGTATGAACTGTGTTAGATGTGGAATTACTAGTGCTGGAACTGTGCACAGCATGTGTTCTGCGTTTTTTCAAGACAAGGAGCAGTGGTGAAAGCTTGTCAATCAGCATAGATAGCACTGTTCCTGTAGGACAACTATCAATTTATTTTTGGCCTCTTTACATTCCAGTGCTTGTGATGATATAGTACTACTTTGAGACTGCTCTTCCATAGGATACACATTACAGATTTGTAACAGAGATCACTTGCTCAGCTTTGATAAAAGCTGTTTGTTGGAGGTGTTGTAATAATACCCTTTATTTTCACTCATTCTGCTGTTCACACCGAGTGAGACGTGACTGGACACTCCTTTCCTGTCCTGCCTTTCCAAGGGGCTCATACAGAACGTGATGTGTGTCCTGAAGTGTCTGTTTGCCAGTTTTCCTGCCCTCAGCCCCTCGTAGCCCTTCAGCAGGACATGGAGGAGCTGCTTGTTCTGGGTGTCCTTGATCCTGTGCCCCGTGAGGGCTCGGGGTGTGTGACCTGGGCAGGACTGGCTGGCTGAGAACAAAAGCCATTGGCTTTATAGAAGTTGCTGCTTTACAGAAGCACAGCTGTGCATGGTAAAGTGCCTCGGTTTACAGGTGACCTCTCCCTTTCCTACCACCATCTCCGTTCCCTGGCTCCTGGAGTGTTGATTCCCTCTGTGCTGGCACTGGAGGAAGCTGTCAGAGTGGGAGCACCAGCCTCTGGGGCTCAGTTTTTTCAGCTGGTGAAAAATCCACACCTCCAGTGCAGTCACAAGACTTGTGCTGACTCTGAGAGTCAGATAACCAGATGTTCTTACTGTGAGGAGGGATTATGCTTTTCTGTTTTGGCAGGAGGTATTAAATAAGCTATCCAGGCTTTAATGATCATTTTATTGACTGAAGAAAACACTTGGAAATTTTGAAATCTCTTGGTGTTCAAGTGTTAAAATCATACCCTGACTTGAAAATGGAAAAGAATACCCGCCCTTCTCCCTCAGTCAAAACAGGAATTTGACTGACCTCTCTGTGCATGGCTTTTATTCAGAAGCAGTTCACAGACAGTTTTTAGAGTTGCAGTGGTGTGAAGGAGGAGTCCTGCCAGATAATGTGAAGTGCAAAATATTTGTACCATCTTTTAGCAACTAGATTTGCTCAGTGGTGTTAACACAGTCCTTCTTTTGCACATGCACTTGAAATAGGAGGAAGAGTATTGCTAATATTAACACTGTATTAACATATCTAAATATTCGTTCATTTGAGGCCTTTATTTCAGAGCTCGTCTTCTATGATTTTAGATGTTATGTAGGTAACTGCCTGATTTTACAAGTGTAAAAGTGAGAGGTGAATTATCTGGCTACAAGCTGAATGGATTTACCCTGATAAGAACAATCTGCTAAACACAGTGTAGCAGCAAGTACCATTCCCAGGGGAACTTTGTAGTACCTACACCTCATGTCTTTTGAATTCTCCCTTCCCCAGATTCTGTGCTGGCTTGTCTGTAAAGGGTTCTTTGAAATAAAGGGGAGGGGGAAGAAAAATCCTTAACCCACACTAGAACAAGTAGCAAAATACATATTTGGATAATGCTTCAGTGGGTTTTAGATTTTTTTTTTTGAAGCTGTGTCCCCCTGTCTCATCCATCCTTATTAGATTTACTGCTCTGTGTGTCACTGACTGTTCTAGAAATCTCTTGCTGTATGGATTTCTATATATATGATAAGCAAAGTCTGTATCAGCTTTAATTACAGTAGATTTAAACCAACCTGAATTCTATTCTAGATAGTTTCTCACTGAAATAAATTGCCAAAGTGCAATTCTCACATCGTTCATTCTTGTCTTTGAAGATAATTTCATCATATTTTCCTTATTGAAAACTTGTGATTTAGTTTCCATGACTCCCATCTTCCTGGCTGGCTGGCTGCTCTTTGAGCTGCTTTTTGTGAGTCCCCATTTTCTTCTCAGCTTTTCCCAAACCTCGTTCCTGCTCCCTTCCTTTATACCTACTTCAGGTTCACCTGCAGTCTGACAAGTCTGTGTGTAACTGCTGCCCATGACAGCACAGAGGGAAGAGAAGGGTCACTGCTGTCTGTAGTGACCATCTGTAACCCAGAAATGCTCTCACTAGATGAAGTTATGCAACTCAAGTACAGGTGTTGCCATTTCTTCCTTAGGAACATCTCTGCTTTTTACTAAAAGTATTTTAGGGGGCTAAAAATATTTTAGGTCCTTAGGTCTTTTGCAGAGATACAAATATTGGTTTTTTTCCCTGGTGTGTTTGCTTTGGAAAAGCAAAACTTTTTTAGCTTTTCAGCTTTTAAAAATAATATATTTAGTGGTTTTAATCACAACTGCTTTCTATTTAGAAATTTTCTTTTCTTTAATAATACATCTGATTGCTCAGGATTTTATTTTTTTTTTAAATTTAGACACCAAACCTTTTTTTAATCTTCTTAATTTTGAGTTGATCACAAAAGCAAACATCTGGTTTTCATCCAGTTTTGTTTCTGTTTAACCTCCTTCCTCTGGTCAAGTCAAACTCTTCAATTATTATCTTCTTATACCATCTTTCTAACTATGAGTCATCTCTTCTTTCGTATTCCCCCTGCAGTGCTTCCCTATTAGTCATGCTACAGGCTGTCCTTTATTATGTAATCTATAAGTTCATGTTATTTATTTAGAAAGTGAATAACTGCACGTTCTGTATCTTCTCTATCTTCCCTTTTTTTTCAGTTTTCCCACAGTTCTTGTGACTTGTCCAGATACAGATGGGGCAGCTTCAAAATCCTGCCTGCTTTGCTTTGTGCTGCCCAGTGTAGGTTCCCAGATGCTGTGCAGGCAGGGAGTGTGAGGAGACAGGAGGGGTTGGTCACCTGGTTCTGCTGTGAAATGCTAAAGGCTCACAGCTGAGTGTGTGTGGTTTGTGTGCAGGTACATCCCTCCTGTTGTCACCCTTTTGCTGGGCTCCACTGCCTGTTCCCTGCTTAGACTGGACATTCTTTAGGTGTGGCTCAGTTTGGCTGCAAAGCTTAAGCCAAATGTCTGATCATAACTGAAGCCACAAATCCTAGATACAATACATTCAGAAATGACACAGCAGGGCTTCCCATCATCTGCATTTGGGAATACTGGTCATTACAACGTGTTCAGTAATAACATTCTTTCCCACTTGTGTTTACTAACATTGAAAGCTTAGGCAGCTACAGCTGAGCCAGCTACACCTACAAAATGGGGTTGTGAGAAAGCTTAGTAACAGAGACAGTCTGAGGAAAAAACATCTTAGAAATCAGAAATACCACCACAAATGCATTATTTCTGAATCGATTACTTGCCTGTTCTGTGTTGGTATATGAACCACAGCAGTACTGACAGTCCTGCACCTGCTCTAATATTGCCAGCATTCACTGTGTTCCACGGGATGAATTGAAAAAATTACTAATTCTAGTTTACTTACTGTGTCTGACATAATCGGCTTCACTGTGGACATCGCTGATGTTGGAGCAGGTCATTTTGCTTGAAGACTTTGGGCCTGAAATAAAGAGGCATATGTTTAAAACTGACCTGTAACTAGGTGAAAGGTTTGGCAGACACGTCTGTAGTGTGCTTGGTGTTCTAAGAAAGCCAAATGTAAGTGTGGTGTAACTTTGGACCAAATACAGCTGTACAGCATGGATGAGCAGGACATGGTTTTCTACCCCTGCCAGAGCTTTCTAGCTGTGTAAAAGAAAGCATAGTTTAAAGAACAAAAGAAAGACAAGTTTTAATCTAGTCAGAACCAAAAATATTGGGTCTGAATACAGTAGTCGTGCCACGCTGTTTATAAATTTTCTTTCACATGACTTGGGTGGGTAAGACTTGCTTAAGATTTTTACAGGGATTGTACATCTAGTTTGAAGGCAAACTCTGAGCTTGCTTGATTTTACTGGTTGTAAGCAAGGAAATCCAAAACAAGAACATACCCAAGATTTTTTGCTTTCCTGTAAACACCACACCAGTTAGTGACTGAGTCAGGGCTTTGTGTCAGTGATGTGGGAAGTTCTGAGAAGTATCCCCAGGGTTAAAAGCTTAACATTATATCATTAGACTGTATGCTTGAACTGCATTGCCATGGGAATGAATTTTTTAATGCATATTTGTAAACTAAAGCTTGTGGATTTGTAGAGTTGGATATCCATCCATAAATGTGTGTTTGCACACACTTAGTTGCATTTTTTTGGGTAGATTAGACCAAGTGGACTTGGACACCCACGTGGGTTTCTGCAGAAAGATTTGAACTTGCTCTGCCCACGCTGTGGCTTTGGTGGGAGTGTGGAACTGTCTGTGCTCCAGCCTGGGGAGGGCTCTGAGGGTCCAGCCCAGCCTGGGAGCTGGTGCCAGAGCCCAGGCAGCACACACTGCACCTGCTAGTGAGGGACACCTTAGGAAGAGGTCATGGCTTACTTGGAGACACGTGAAATTAAGGAGCACAAAAATGAACTATTATAAACTAATTCTTCAGATAACTTTTTACAGTCATATACTATTACTTGGAAAATACAATGCCCTACTTAAAGCAGGTATTTTTCAAGTTTCCAGAGGGACTCAGTACCTTTTGAATGATTTTTCATCAATTTACATGTTAGTGTTGTTATTTTTGCATTCTCTCATCTCTGTCCTTTGTAATTCTTGTGTCACAGTGTTGTAAAGTCTGAACAGATCAGCTGTGCCACAGCTCTAAGATGTTTGTATTTAAACTCTCAATGTTTGTGTGACATAAGAAAATAATGTCCTTGTTTTCAGGACTTGCTATTCCCGGTCTTAATGCTTTAGCCAGAGGAGTATCCTTCCTGTTCTGCAGAACAGGAAATAAGCTGGTTCCTTTTAAATTCTGGAAACAATGAACTTTGTCCTTAGCTTAATTTTTCAGAAATTACATTCATTTTGATGTTTTGGACAATGCATTAGCTTGTTTTGCTTCCTCGTGAAATACAATGGGAACAGCATACCATAATCATACATCCATAATAAGCTATCGAGTCTGAATTTAAGAATGTAAATATTACATCTTTAATGTATGTTTTCTCTTGACCCTCCCTTGTTCAGAAGATGAAATTGGGGTCATAGCTGTATGTGCCAAAGAGATAGTGAAGCACTATGATAAATTGATACAGAAACAAGGGGAAGGGAACAGTAGGAGAAAGAAACAACTATTTTTTTTCCTTATTATTTCTTTTCCCTGGAAAAATTTACAAAAAAGCCATAATTTTTGAAAACACAAGGCTTTTATGTCTATATCCTCCCCCAGGTTTTGTGGTTCCTGATATAGTATGCAATGTGTCACACTGGTTGCTCACACAGTAACAATGAGAAACTGTATTTTATTAAATGTAACGAAACATAAGAAGTTACCTCTGAAACTTTATAAACAGTTTTGTCATGTTTGACAGTATTGGATTTATTTTTCCCTTGAAGTAATTATGCTAACACTTAGTCTGGAAAACAGCATTTTCTGACGTTCAGAGAGAGGATAAGGCCTGTTTCTGATTGTGTTGCTTTTTTCATGTTTTTAAATAAGCCAGATAAAATCTGACTTCTCTTCAGTTTCTTGTGTTTCAGCAAGGTTTATTTAAATGTACAATCAGCCTTTATATTAAAAAAAAATCCTTAAGAAAAAAACATCAACCAAACATGTACAGCTTTTCTTCTGAAATGCTCTGGAACCACGATTTCTGTTTCAGCAGTGAGGTCTCAGAAGATTGGCTTAGGACATGTAATAAGGCTCTGGAATCATTATGTGTTGCAATTTATGGTATAAACTCTTCTTACCTCACTGTTTTTTTGATGTATGCTTAATATCCCTTACAGTGCCCAGCTGATGGGAACAGTGATGTGTGTGAAATGCAGCCCCGCTGTCAGTTGTGCCCACAGAGCAGCAAACTCTGCTGTAAGGGTGGATTGGGAGTCACTGCTCTGAACTGTGTGAACAGCAGGTCTTAGGGGTGACTGTCAGGTCTGAATAGACAGAGCATATTTCTGAAGTTGAACTCCGTGGGGTTTTGCACTTTCTGTGCTCACATGGGAATCAATGTTTTCTTTTGTCAGTACTTCAGCTGAGGCTGCAACAGAGACGGACACGAGAACAGCTGGTGGACCAGGGCATCATGCCACGTAAGACTTGTGTTATTTCTAGTCATTTGTATTTCAATACTGTAGGACTTTTGAACTGAACATATAAAATAATGAAGATAAGAGTCATTAAAAATAACATCAGCATTTGAAAAGACTCGTGGAATCCTTTTGATAACCTCCATGAGCATGCAGTAAATTCATCACGTTACCTCATGTTTCGGCAGTTGTGAGGAAAACTAAAGGATTTGGAGACGTAGTCTGATTCTCCTTTTATTTTCTTTATTTAAATAATTATGACTAATTTACTAAATAAACTGAATTACATAATTGAGTGGACATTAGTAACAAAGCCAGCTTTAAAGAGTAGGATGGCAAGGGCTGCCAAACAAATTGAGGCGTGCACAGAAAGCATCGAGAATCCGCAAGTGGACAGTGTGGAATGAGACTGGGCACAAGATAATAGGTCCAAATTGTCAAGAGATTCAACTGTGAAAAGTGATTTTAATCAAAAGCAAACAAAAACCCCAGCCATTGAAACATACCAAAATTATGGCAAGTGATTAAAAATAGCCCAGTGTGCACTGGTGAATCATAGCTTGAAAGCACAGTGTCTTACAGCAAATCTGTTCTTGAAGCTTTCTGGGTGTGCAGCAGACCTGGGACTGCTTTGCTAAAGCATCTTCACCCCCCAGGCCTGTAGTGCTGATTACCTTCAGGAACAGAACAATGTGTTTGCTTTTGAGTGAAATCTGGGAAAAAAACTTCTAAACCATCAGAGAGTGTTAAAGGTTTTGTGCTGTGGTATCTCCTCTGCCAAAAGCATGGCAATTCAGATGGATTGTGCCTGCTGCTGCTTCACCCTTCCAGCAATTCAGTTGAGATGAAGCACTCTACAGTTTATGTTATTTCTAGCTGAGTAGTGATTTTTACTCTTTTGGGTTATTTAGCAGCTAACCATCATTCTGTTTTCTAATCTGAACATTTAAGGTCTCTATATTTTTTTTTAAATCAGCACCAATAGTTCCTAAGGGACAGTCCAGTTCTCTCTAATAACAGCAAGTGTGAGCTATGGTCAGACAGTAAATACAGTATTTATGAAACGGTATTTTGGCATTCTGAACCTTACCAAATACAATTTCTACTGTGGAACTGTGTTGGTAAACAAACACATAGTGACAAAGTGAACTGTTATGTGGTAATATCTGTATTCTGTATAGGAGTATTGCTCACATGTAGGTGAACCCAACTAGCACGAATCAGATGTAAGCCTGGTCAGATGCAAACACGACTCTGAGGTGGTGGGAAACACCCATGCACACGCACTGATTAGGATATTTCTTTTGGAAATCACTGCTGCCATTTTTAACTCTTACTCTCCCTTCACAGCTTTGAAAAGTCCAGCTGCATTCCATGAGCAGATCAAGAGCCTGGAGCGAGCCAGGGTAAACCACTCTGTGTAAACTTTTGATTAACATCTGGAAATGGATAGTCAGTTGTGTGTGATACTAAATTCTCTAAGTACATGGAAAATTAGCACTACAGTAATAACGTGCTTTTATCTTGGAAGAATTCATTAAAATAAAATATGGGTGTCAAATCTGAGAGGAACTTTCCTAAACCTTCACAGATCAGGGTGGGTGATAAACTTGTGGTCACAATGTAATGCTCCCCCCAGTTAAGGATGGGATACTTGGGTAAATTGTGCTTGTGCAGTATTTCTGTAGCAAATCTGTACTGTTGTGATTATATGGTGGTATGGGATCAAATCCAGCAACATTCCCAACTTGTTTGGGGAAGGCAGAAATTCATTAGCCCTGCTTAACTGATAGGAAAACAAAAAAGCAAAACGAACCCCATATTCTGACAGTGGTGTCCACCCATCTGCATGAAAGAGCACAAGTCGCTGACTGGAGATATGGGATTTATCAAACTTTGATTTTTCTAGTAAACAGCAGTTAATGCCATTTCCTCCTTTCTTCTAAGACTGAAAATTTCCTGAAGCACAAGATCCGCAGCCGGCCGGACCGCTCGGAGCTGGTCAGGATGCACATCCTGGAAGGTACGGCCAGCTCTGGGCCCCTGAGCTGCTGCACGAGGGGCTCCTGTGCACTCACTTGTCCCACTGAATTACACTTCAAAGGCAGTTATTTCTGAAGGTTTAGTTGCTCTGTTTCTGTCTGCAGTGTATTTGTTTGCTATTGGATATTGCTCTTATTCTCTAATGGTAATTATATACCATGGTCTGTATGGAATGCTTGTAGTGCTTCAGTTCTTACTCATGCCCTAAAATGATCTGACAGTCTTGTGCTTCCCCCTTCATAAAACCTTTAGAATATAAATATAATAATATAAAACCTATTGAACCTTTAATAAATGACTGTTACCCTGCTATGTTAACTTTCCTTGTTGCTCAGTCACTGGAAACAAGTCTCTTTATGAATGGGGCTGCATTACTGTGTTTCCCCATAACCTTGCCAAATACAGAGATTACCAAATAACCATAAGCCAAGTGAATTTAATAGCCATTATTTTTCAAAACATGCATTTGAATATTCAATCCTGATAGGAGCTTTCACATTGATAGATCACATCCATATTGACAATCTCCATAATTTCACTGAAAAGTGGTTTTGAAGCCTCAAATTTGTGCTAGAAGCTATTTTTAAAGGTAAACTTTTACAGAAATTTGTGAAGAGAGAATCCAAAAATCAATGGATTAATTAAATTATACCGCAACTCACACTGGTAAACCATTAGAGCAGCAAAGGTTCCAGATTATAACAGGCATTTGTTGTTTTATATTCTCTGCTTTGTTGTTGGACATTATACAGATGTTTACCAAAGGTATTACTGCTGTTAAGAAGAGATTACATTTCTAGAAAAACACAATCATGGGGATAAACAACATCTACTCATATGATCTTACTTTTGCTTACTAATTTGAGAATTTTCAGAACACTAATGGGCTGTTTTTGATAAAAGTGGGATGGTTGTTGCAAAGGCAGGAGAGCGTTGTTTGTCATGGAACTGGGGAAAGGTTGGAGCAGGAGGTTTAACGCCGTGTCCTTGCAGAGACGGTTGCAGAGCCTTCTCTCCAGGCCACTCAGATGAAGCTGAAGAGAGCTCGCCTGGCAGATGATCTCAATGAGAAGATTGCTCAGAGACCTGGCCCTATGGAACTGGTAGAAAAAAATATTCTTCCTGTAGACTCCAGTGTTAAAGAAGCTATTATAGGCAAGTAGAAATCCCACAGCTTCTGTTCCTTATCCCCAGGGCATTGTGGAAAACAATCATTGAACTCCTGAGGGCAAAGTTCGGCAGAAGGAAACATATGCTAAGTTTGTTACTATTTATTCTCTCAGCTTCTGAGTCCTAAACTCTGTCATCATTTAATTAAAGTCATCCTATTTTTATTGGAAACTTGTAAGTTATATATATATATAGCTGGAGTATAGTACTGTCTTGGAAAAGCACTGATTTAGTACAAAGTAATGGCAGAGCTGTGGCCAATGCTCAGTGTGTTGGAGGTGTCTGTGTGCACTCCACATGTGCTGAACAGACCTTTTAATCTCTTACTAAAACCACTCCAGCTACACGCTTGGTTTTATCCATTCCTTGCATATGATTTAATATGGCTGTCATTGTATTAAAAACACAATAAATACGTAGGCACCGTAAGTTTAGGCTGCTGAAAACTGATCATTTTCCAGCAGTTGGCTAATTCTGCTATGAATGTCTAAATCTAATTTATACAACCAAAAAAATGTGGTTTGTTTGTTTCTTTGTAAACATTCTAGCAGTTGGACAAGAGAATTATCCTCAAGCTTTGGATGATTTTTCATTTGATGAAGACAGCAGTGATGCTTTATCACCAGATCAGCCAGCCAGCCAAGAATCCCAGGGTTCAGCAGCTTCCCCTGGTGAGCCAAAAACCAGTGACTCACCATCACCTATAACCCCAAATGCTGCTACATCAACACAGGTACAGCTTTTAAATGTTTAAATCTTCACAGTGTGTGTTTGATCTGGAGCTACAGAAATGGGGCATGGTTTCACATGGAATGAATCCATGTGCTGCTGCAGAGGGGGCCTGGGACTCCCTTTTCTGTTTGGGAGTGCCCAGACTGGAGCCCTGGCTTAGCCCTTGGCAGTGATGAAATTCCCATAGACTGTAGTGAAGCCATAAATTCCCTGAAATTCATTATGACCCATAGAAGATCTGCAGCTTTCCCAGAAGTTGTTTGAAAGGTCATGGCCATGGTTTACTCCAGCTGTTATTGATTACTTTATGTCTGTCTTCATTCTGAGCAAGGGCTTGAACTCATTAGAATTAAATTGAGCTGAAACAACAGTTGACGTCAGTTCCATTATCTTCACAAAAGTCCATAAAAAAAGGTTTCCCACAGAATTTAAATATTCTTTCTTATAGTTCTAAAATAGTGCCTAAGGAATTTTCTGTTTAAGAAATGAAAATGACATTTATGTTGATTGTTCTATGAAGTTTTTAGTATTCTCTCGAGTTACTTACAAAGAAAGGAAAATAACTGTGTCATGGCAGATAAAATGTTGTCTTTAAAGTAGATTTAAATGTGTGAAGATTTGAAGGGCAATGAATTTGAATGAAAACAACTGTTTTCACAAAGAAATGTGAAAGAGAACTCTTTGTGGAACAGTTTAATTTTTATGATTTTAAATGGACAGTGACATCACCTACCCTGTCTTTAAATACATTATAAAAGTGCTGATGCAAAATAATTAGTAAAAACAGTAATGAAACATCAGGTGCTACAAATTAATTTCTTTTATCTTCTGTGAGCTACTGAAAGCACAGATTTACCTGGATGCTTTCTAGGGTATCTTGTACAGTGCTTGCTTCACAGGTGTTTATCTTCACCTTGGAGTTCATCAGTAAGTTTATTCATTAATGACAGACCCTGTTTATTTACAGGTTACTGTGTTTACCTTTAATAGATTATTCCTGATGTTTTCTGTCATACCTCAGCTAGTCATTTTAAACTCACTAAGAGCAGTTAAGAAGAGAAGGCTTTGCTTTTAACTGGATTTCTGCAGCTGGGCAAGTCCTGACCCTGAGCTCCCGTGTCTCTCAGTCAGCCCGTTTTCCTGATGTACATAAACAAAAGCAGCTGTATTATCACACAAAAATAATTTATGTTTCAGATTGATGCATTTTACTGTTCTATTCAAGTTTATACTTCAGTAAATATTTTAGTAGAAAGACTTGTTTTTTCGTCATAGCATTATATATATGAGGTGACTTACAAATTATGTCAATGTAATAATATTGCCCTCAGCTTTGTGTACTTGCTCCTCTGAAGGCCATATTGTCTTGATGACCATGGACAATTGGCAACTGAGTAGTTCAGGGTCTGGAATTGCTCTCCCTGGTTTTCTTATTACCACTAGATAGAAAAAGTATTGCAAAGTTCATGTTCAAAACCAATGCTGGACACTAAGTATGGCACTACCATTCTAATTGGGTTTCATGTTGAGAGAATATAATTTGTGTTGAATAAATTGAAAACAAACCACATGAAATTAGATTCCTAAGTAACGAGTTAGGTTCCTAATGGAGAGTTAAATAAAAACACTCGAAGTAATACAAGCCAAAAGCTTTTCAAGTAGGAAGCATAAAGAGATACGTGATTACAGAAACAAAGTAACAGAGCACTTGAATGTGATTGAAAAAGCACTTCAGATAGAACTTCAGTCCTTTGCTTATGGATTTCATGAGGTATTACAGCCACTTCTGTGAGAAGAGCAATATGAGAAGTTGCTCTTTTGCAGAATAAAACAGATGCTTACCTTGTTGTTCCTTCTGAAATAAAGAACAACAGCCCAGCAGGTCTCTGCAGGAGATGTGCCTGCGAATTGCTCCTTTATTCTTTTAATTTCCTCTCATAAATTTTAAATTTTATTACAATAAAAATTAAAAAAGCATGTTTTGAAAGCAGTGGAGCATAGCCAGAGTTCTTTGCAAGGCTTCCTCCTCTGCACATTTCCAGACCTCAGAGGACGTAACATAACTTTGAGAACTTCAGCTCTTGTTGACTGGTGACCTAAAACTTGCTTTAACCCACTGTATTTGCATCTGGGAAGGATTAGGCATTGTAACCACACTCTAAACAGATCAAATTGTGGTGCTCACAATTCACAGGACATTAAAACAGCTCTCTTCAAACCAGCTGAAGTGTTTTGCTTGATGGCACAGAATATAATGACTGTTTTCTTAATACAGTCACTGTAGCTTGTTGACCTGCTAGATGCTTGTTTGCATCCAGCAGAAAAGGTGCAGAAATCATATTACCTGAAAAGAGGGATCTATTCAAATGAAATAATTGTTAGTTTATGCAGTAATCAAGTTAAGAAGTCAAGACCTGTTAAATTCAGTTTTTTGAATTTGAAGGCGTGTAAAGTAAATTATATGCATGGTTCATTACCTCATCTGACACTTGCAGGTAAAACTGGGAAGTCTGTTAAAAGCTTTTGTTTTATGTAGCCATTAATCCTTCATTGGTCAGGATAACAACTAATGTAAGGAAAAAGTAATTTACTTTGGCAAGAGGAGAATGTTAAACACCACGATTTTCACACAAAGTGAATTAAAGAGGTGATTTATTTTTTGGTGGTGGATGGTTTTATTGTTGTTGTTTTGGTTTTGTTTGGTTGGGTTTTTCTAATTTA
Source organism: Neopelma chrysocephalum (assembly GCF_003984885.1). NCBI lineage: Eukaryota > Metazoa > Chordata > Aves > Passeriformes > Pipridae > Neopelma > Neopelma chrysocephalum. The sequence continues at coordinate 1,668,788 of NW_020897724.1, forward strand.
CTAACTTTTCCAGTTTTCAGAGTTTTGTTGTGCTGTCATCATGGATTTGTTTTCATAGCCTATAAAGATTAGCTCAATATGTTTGAAGTCAAGTTATTAATTTGGGTTCAAGAAGGATCAGAATGATGAATAGTAAAAGATTATGTAATGAATAAGCTGAAGTAGCAAACATTTAAAATGCCTTTTAATTGGGTCTTCATGAAGAGAAAATTGAAGAAATAGAAAATCACGAGGTCATTAGAATTCCTCTGTGCTTTATGGTAATATGGTACATGACACTTTGATTTAAAGACAAACTAAGTGCTTTTTTAAATTGTACTGCTGTAACTAGAATATGCCTTTTAAACTTGATAGCGACAGGAGTGCAGGATGTTGGAATACAGCATCCAGAACCCTTTTTCAAAGGCTAAGTCCCTCTAACATCCCCTGGCAATTCTTGTGCAAGTCCAGCAAATAACAGACACTGTGTAGATACCAGATGCTTTCCAAAGCAAACACTTTGAAACTTGGAGATAAAAATAGAGACCTTTGTATCCTTAGCCCACCACCATAGACTGACACAACCCCAGGACAGGCACGTGCACAATGTTTCACTGACAGGGCACATTAAATCTTTAAGTCCTTTGTGGTACAATCCCATGGAAGAATAACAGAGTATGGGAAGAAATGAACTGGGGAGAAGTACCTGTTGGACTTAATTAGAGTGCAAGTTTTAGAATTAATTTCGAAGGGATGTTTACTGATAGGAATATACAGAAAAAAGAAGGGGCTTTTATAAAAGGAACATTGTACTAGGTGATCTAACTACTTTCTTAAACAATGGAAATGCAACTGATCTCATCTGTCTGGATTTAATACTGTATGATATTAAACACTAGCAAAACTGAAGATGGAGATTACCAGAAATGAGACACAAAGGGAATTTTTGGGTTGAAAGGAAATTGGTAATAGTGTCTATGGGAGTTGATCTGGGGACATTCTGGTTTCAGGTTACCATTAACAACCTTGACGTAAGAATGGGTCACCTAACAAAAGTAGGAAGCATAGTCAGCACACAGTTGGATTGTTATTATGCAGAAAGAGTTGGCTGATGTGGCTTTTAGGAGAGAAATGGAATTGCAATAGAATGGAATAGTTCTTAAAAAGAAAAATCCGCAAAGCCTCTCCTTCCAATGCCAAAGACTCCCGAGGAAACTGGGGCAGGAGGCAGTTTGGGTGCAGTGTTTGCCAGTGACTGTGAGCTGCTGGGGACTTCTCTATAAAATCACAAGTGTGTCAGAAGAGATAATTCCACTAGAAGTGTTAATGCCACTGTAAGGATCCAGTGAGAGCCTACATGGAATATCCTGTACGTTTCCAGTTACTTATATCCAGGAAAGACTAAGGAAAACTAACACAGTTACCTGTAACAGGTAAGGATGATCAGAGGATGAAAAATGTCTTTGTGAGAAAAGAATAAAAATTCATTCATATGTCTGGGATCACAAGGGCTGAGATCTGTTTATGTACAGAGTCTATATCCCATCAGAGGGATATTCATCACAGAAGGAAATTTTAAGGTTTTAAATCAGAAAACAATTTCAGTTCAGTAAAAATTGATATGACAAATTTAAGCTGAGCAAAGTTTGATTTTAATGTAGGAAAACTCTGGGGAGTTTTCTGGTAGGTATAGTGGTGCCAGGAAAAAAATAATAATAAAGTTCTAAGCCTATATGAAATTATAGTAAGTTTATGGAAAAATTACACACATGATGTTTGTAACATCGAGGGAACAAACTCCTGGGTTGTACCTGCACAGTATCTTGCACTTGTGCTGGCAGTCAGGTACAGAAATGCACCTCCTGGCAGTTAGAGGTGGGGTTCTGTGAAAGTATATAGGAATCAGTGTCTTCAAAATACACCTGCTGTGCTGCTGCTGAAACAAGAAGTTTGTTTGCCTGTGTTGATGTCTGACCTTCATGAAAGCGATGCTTATCTGGCAGTACTTGTTTGGGTGCTAAGATCCTCCTTGTGTACACAAGATTCTGACTTCATAGGCAGAAAAAATACTGAAAGCCTCAAATTTATAGTGATAAAGCACTGTTTCCTTAGCAAACTAAAGAGTCAAGGTAAGAAACTGGTTTATTTACTATGTTTGAAGTGTGCCAAAATGTGCTTCATAGAATACTTGTAGGCAGGTACATGAAAGAGTTCTGTTTTCACCATTCCTTCTAAAAATATTTTGTGAATTTGCCATGATAGTAAATTGTCTTAACCTTTTCACCTTTTTTTCAGTTATTCAGGTGATGGATGTTTTTAATGTTTCTCTTTTTCCTTATATTTTTTTAATACTAGTATCCACCTTTAACCTCTCCAGTTCCTGAATTTCTCAAAACTCCCTCAACAATCGAACAGCACGTCACACGTTCCACTGCTGCCACCACCCTGACCACAAACACTGTCTCTGCAGCAAAGCCTGGGCCAACCTTAGTGAAGGTGGGTACTGTACCCTTGGCATCTGAGGGCAACATTCCTTATCTGTGTCCTTTTCCAGTGCTGTGTTTAATGGAAAAGTCCATGAGTAACGTTAGAGTGCCTGTAGCTAACAATTAACTTCTGCCAGTGGTCAGGGGACACACGGGGTTGGTGACTCAAAGCTTTTGTGTGCTAAGGTCAAGTAACACTTGTAGGGACCAGCTCATTACTCCAAGAGGTCCTTGCAGTACAGCTGGCAGATGTTTTCATGCAGAATTATGCATTACATTGCTTATGGAAGCAATTTTTAAGAAATAAGGACAGTACTGACTTTTGACTTTCTATTGGTGAAATGAATCTCTTCTAACCTAGTTCTGTATGGAGAATAATTTAATAGGATTTTGCATTCATAGTCGATATAATCAAACTGGTGAAAAGCATTGCCCCTTTTCCAGAACTATTTTCTTAGCTGATTTAATGTATAAGCAGAAGGCATGAGAGAAGTTACTGTATCCTTCTATTTTAATATCTGAAGAACATACTCAGTTCTCTTTCTGCACTGACCTGGCCAGCAGCATGGAGAACCATTTCAAATACAGTTAGGGGTTTGTGTTAGAAGATGTCTGCAATGTTTCATTTCAGTAACTTTGCTCTCTTCAGCTGTGTAATGCATATATGTATGTAGACTTCTACTAACTACCTGAAATGAGCTCAGTTCATTTACCAGGATGACCTCTAGTCGTGAATTTCTAGTATAAATGTGGTTATATCCTTTGAAATCACTGGACTTGTGATTTCAGCTTAATGCAGTACCCTAATGACAAATTCAGATATCCCCCAAAACAGGCTGTGTGTGTAATAAAGGTGCATAGATCAACACAGCATTTCTGTATGACCTGATACCTTCTGTATGACTTGGTAACTGCCTTCCATTTTTCACTGTAATTAATTTGGAAGAGCTTGTAAAGGAAGAGAATTTTCCACTTGAGCAGATATTGCTAATAAAGATATTGCTGAAAGTTTTGTAAGAGTAATCCGTTCATAGGACTGTCTGTCCATGCTTTTAATCAAGACCTCTAAGTACCTCACATGTTTAAAGATGGGCTTTAAGGTCCTGGCTTTTACTTGTACAAAGTGCTGGGTGGCTTTGAATTACCTGTTTAAGAACAAGGCCTCTTTGCAGTGACAGGTCATGACTGGTAGAATCCCCTACCTTCATTTGTGCTATCTATTAAAAACCAGTCACAAACTGTGTCTTGGTGACTCCTCCTTGTGCAAGGTATCAGCCAGCTGCAGTTCATTAACCTTCCAAGGATGGGAGATGGTTCTTTTGGGGAGGTTTGCAGGGATAATTGTGTTCAGCAGCTCTTTGCAGTGAATGTGCTCAGCGTGCCTTATCTCTGCACCAGGCATAACTGCTTTAAATGACATCTGTTGTAGCTCTTTCAATCTTTTCCATCCATAAACAGCAAAGCCACCCAAAGAACCCAAATGATAAACATCGGAGCAAGAAATGTAAAGAACCCAAGCCAAGGGTGAAAAAATTGAAGTATCATCAATATATTCCACCTGATCAGAAAGGTGAGAAAAATGAGCCACAGATGGACTCCAACTATGCTCGTCTGCTACAACAGCAGCAACTGTTTTTGCAGCTGCAGATCCTGAGCCAACAGCAACAACACTACAACTACCAGACAATTCTGCCTGCACCACTGAAGTATGTGAAGCATTGTTTGTGTCCTTTACAGAAAAGACATTTACATCAGTTATAGGCTTAGTGCTTTACAAGGAAATGTGGTTTGCAATTGTTGAGATCGTTGGAACCCAAGAAAACTTAAATGGCATTTTGCATCCCTGGGGGTATTATTTGCCTCATTTAACAAGGTGATGAGATGGTTCTCTTGTTAAAATACTCCTGAAGTCTGATAAGCCTTGAAGTGGTCATAGTTTTTTTTGTGTTTCATGGAAACAGAACCTCTTACCTGTCAGATGCATTTTTTCTGACGAGATGAATATTTGAAACTCCAAAGTTTTGACACCATTGTCATTCGAATATGTCGTAGGTAGGCAGAGCAGAAGAGAAGGTTACAGTGTCTTTTACAATGACACATACTATTATTGTGGCGTTATTTTCTTTTTACATCAGTTTCACAACACTTTCTTGCAGTTTACAATAAGACATAACAGTCATTTTAAATTAGGTAAGATCTGTATATTGTTTATAGCCTCATCTCTAATGCTTATATGATTCCTCATCAGTGTTGATCTTTAGCACTGAACAGTGAGAAGTATACTTGCTGATTTATAGGCAGAAGCAGTCAGAAAAATAAATGTTTAAAGAGTTGCCAGCACCCCATAGCAGAATGAGAAGCTGACTATCTGCAGTTTCATTCTCATCATCTAAGACCAGTCATTTCCTAGAAGTGCTTAAAGTGTAACATGCCACAGTCACACAACTCCAAATTAAATGACTTTCAACTGTTTTTTAAATGAGTTTTCACTCAGTTATTTCTCCTCAGCAAGTGAGGCTCAAAAAGTTAAAGCTGCCATCTGTGGTTGTATTTATAATTACCATGTATCCTAACATTTGGCCTAGTGGTGTTTCTGCCTGCTTACCCACGCTTCTTCTGTTCCATTTACTGACATTTCAGAAACATTTCTGCAGAAATCAGCTGAACCAAATAAAAGAGCTGACTTATGGTACCCAGTGTAAATGATGGCATTTTTAATGTTTTTACCATTACTTTGAGATCTTTGTACGAGATTCTTCTTTTGAGTACAGCTGGTAAAAATACATCTTCAAAGTAAACTGCCTTACTATGTATGAACATTGGACACATATGTAGGGTTGATACACAGAGTTGAGTATTGTGGGGTTTTTTTATTGGTGCCAAACAAAAAACTAAGTAATGGTCCTAGCTGATGATTAATTTGTATAACTTGAGTTTGCAGTCCATAGTATCCTTCGAGGATACCATGACAACAATCAAAACTATGAAGCATAAATTAGTACACTTAACTGCTCAGAAAATAAAATATCAACATACTACTCTGTTATGTTTTCTTGTCTTTTTTGTCTTACATTTAATGGTAATGTCTTATGTTAAATATGTACTTGTAAAAAAAGTTAATTTGTCCATTAGCTTGCTAGACGTTAGATTGAGAATTTCTTGGTTGAAAACATAATATAATTAGCATTGACATTATTGCCCCTCTTTTTCTTATTACTCGAAGGCCACTGAATGACAAACAGAGTAACAACGGGAACACGCCACTGAACACTCTGAACAACAGCACCCCCACGTCAGCTGCCAGCTCCCCCAGGCAGAACAGCAGCGTTCCCAGCAGGAAACCTGGGCCTCTGCCTTCCAGCCTGGACGACTTGAAGGTAAAAGATCAGAGGGATCTGTCCATTCCTGTGCGTTACTGTGGGGCATTACTTGCAAACTGTGACTGTCAAGAATGTGCTCAGTTGTTGTTACCAATGAAAACTGTGTTTTCCTCCTAACTGATTAGAATAAGTGTCACGTTTTTCATACACAACTCTTCTGAACTTAAAATATTTAATATAGCTTCCTCACATGCATATGTTCTAGAAATGACATTTCTTTCCCAAAGAATTAGAAGAGGAAGGATATTAGACACATTGTATAGTACCTCATTTTGATCCCTTGGGTAAACTATAAGGTTCACTTCATGTGATGTTTTAGCCCAGGCAGATTTAAACACTGGAGCAATAGTTTCCTCATGACAATTTCAGTGTATCAATGCAGAGGTTTAGTTAAGCAGTATAAATTAAAATTGCCCTAATAAAAACGTGTTCAGAGAGGTCAGTGCTATAAAGCCAACACAGAAATAACACCAGTAAAAGAGAACAAAAAATAAGAGATCTTCTTACCAGAGTTCAACACACCACCTGAGAGTGAATGCTAGATTTTGTAGAAGTTTCTTAAAGTTATAAATAACTGTGTAAACTGTTTGAACTGCACTATGAAGGCATTGCATAGGATTTTGTTCCTTCAGAAATACTTTAACAGGAAATCATGCTGTGAGGGACATAATGGAAACGAACCTGAAGCAGCTTGTGGGGGTTTAAGATTGAGATCTTTGAACAGCACGGACGTGCCAAGCCTGAGCAGCCGGGTAGGGACATCTAGTGGGCACTTCATTCCTTCCTCCCTGCCTTTACCAAGGGCTGGCTTTGTGAGGGATGGGAATGAGCATGGCTTTAGTTTTGAAGGGACAAAAAACAAGTTCTGGAAGGTCATATGGTGGTGGTTTTACCATGGAATGAGCGAAGTCAGTTGCGATTAAGAATTCAGAAATGAATTGTTGGAAAACAGACTGGGGGAAACAGCTGATAGTCGTTGTTAGGTAGAGAGTTACTTCACAGAAAATTGCTGTGGTTTTTAGAGATGTAAAATATATTGCTGTGACTCTTCATCATTTCCAAATGACAAGGACCTCCAACTTAAATTCTAGACTGGCTAAGGACTGAAATATTCCTGAGGGTCTTTTATTCTAATAGTGGCAGCTCTAAGGCACATATAGCCCAACTCTGCAGTTAGCTGTGGTGTATGTTCGTCATAAACAGAAGCCAGTCATTGTGACTGTTCTTTTTTAATTGATATTTTGAAGCACATAATTAATTTACACTCAACACATTTGCACTTTGCTTTTTCTGAAAGCTTACTGGAAAACAGAACATTTTTCTATCAGAAATTAATTTTGACTCCTTATACTGTCTCTGTTTGTAAAAGAAACCCAGATGGCACATAGCTGTAACTGCTTGGTTGCTAATTAGCAGGAGAGCCTTTTGTGTTTGATGGGTCTATTGAATCATCCAACTGACCTGATAAAGTTTCTCAGAAACAGATCTGTGTGTCTTGGTGGTGTAGCAAAGGGGTTCAGCGTGGTGCCGTTCAGTGCTTTTATCAGCAGCACTGCTGCCATCATCTACAAGTTTGCTTCTCAAGTTCTTAGTGCAGAACTGGAGCTTTTTGTGCATTTTTCCATTTTGAATATTTGTTAAAAATCATCATAAGTTTGCTACCGCTCTTTGTACAACTGAACACTGCTAAGATTTTGGCCACTTAAAGAGTAGGTAACCAGTCACGGAAGTGTGTGCATGGGTCATGCATGCTGCCAGAATCCAGAGGTGCAATAACTAGCAAAAAATGATTTTTTCTTATTGAGATGTAATAAAGTAGAATGTATATCAGCAAGTTTAAATCTTTTTTTTATTATCATGCATTATTTTATTTCAGGTAGCAGAACTTAAAATGGAGTTGAAGTTGAGGGGATTACCAGTGTCTGGAACAAAAACAGATCTCATTGAGCGTCTGAAAAGCTACCAAGATCTTAACAACAATGGGGTTGCTACAAGTACCTCAGTGACAGTAACCACTTCTGCTGGGGCCACAGGTAACACTGGGGAAGTGACTGTGGCATTTCCTGTTGCAACACTAAATAAACCAGTGGCTAATACAATATCCAGCTTCCCTGCAGAAAAAACATCTACTGGACCTGGCAGCAAAATAGTAAATACTGAAAACATCAGCTCTCCTTTGCCTATATCCCCCTCTCCCTCAGAACAGTCGAGTCTAAGCACAGATGACACGAGTATGGCCGATACTTTCACAGAAATGATGACCATGATGTCACCATCGCAGTTCTTGAGCACTTCCCCGCTCAGAGCAAACCTGACCGATGACAACCAGAGCCGCAGCAGTGGCAGCATCTCAGCCATAGAGTTGGATGTGGCAGAAAAGGACCGCAAGCTCCAAGAGAAGGAGAAGCAGATTGAAGAGCTCAAAAGGAAACTGGAACAAGAGCAAAAACTTGTGGAAGTATTGAAAATGCAACTTGAGGTTGAAAAACGGGGACAACAGCAACAGTCTCAGACTTGTGGGAGCTCAGCTGCTTTGGAACAGAAGCAGTTCAGTGCTGCTGTCAAGGATGAAACTGCTCCTGCTGACTGCTCGAGTACCAGTCCATCCATACCTGTGGCCAGCCATGCCTTAGGACAGTCAGTGTACACTAGTGGCCAGAATCCAGTTGCCAAAAAGGCAGTTGTTATCAAGCAGGAGATACCCGTGGCCAAAGCTGAACCTCAGAATGCCATTTCTCAGTTTTATGTTAATCCACAGAGGCAGCCTCAAACTGCAGTTGTTGCCCAACCTCAAGCTTTATTAACTACCCAAGGAACTGCACAGCTGCTCCTTCCACTGTCTATCCAGGGACCGAATTCTGCCACTGCAGTGCAGCTACCAGTTGGAAATATCAAGTTGCAGGTAAGGGGGTTTCTATTTTTCATCACGTAAACTGCATGGCACTATTTTGTAATTTAGTATAAGTAGGTAAATGTACTGCTTGTAAGATTAACTTAAAAATCAGGCTTAGCCTGTTTCTGCCTGAGAGAAGAGAGTAGAAAAACTTAAGTGCCGCTCTCCTCATATCTGCTTCTGGTACTTGCTTTCTTTGCAACTTTTGTTCCCAGATACTCTTTCCTGAAAAGCAATTGTCTTACCAGGTACTGCCTCCATGCACAATTTGCTTTATATCAGCATATACCAGCACTTTTTTACCTCCATATTGTAATAGAGAGTTACAATCCTAGTACTTTATTTTGAGGTATACCTGTTTGCAGTGTGAACTTCCTTCTGTGATGATGGCTCATTATATTTAACATGTGAATGCCAAGCTGTAGAACTCCCATGGACTTAGAAAAAGAAACCATGGTTACACAAATATTATTTCTAGGCTGATTATAGGTAGTATCACAGTGAATAAATACAGCATAAACCAAGACAGGTTATAAATGCAGAGGTATAAAAGTAATCTGACCAAGCTGAAACAGTGTAAGCTGTTGGTCTAAGGTAGAAGTAAGCAGATACTTCCCAGTGGCTCTGTTGGGACATAACTAGATAAAATCCCCTGCCACTCACCTGGCGACTTTGCCAGCAGAGTATTCTCTCAGCTCCAGGTGTCCCTGGCTGTTGTGCACACTGTGGGCTGAGAGATGCAGCACGTGCACCATCGTATTCAGCAATCCTCACAGGGGATGTGAAATTCTGCTGGGGATGGGCCCCCCAGTCCACAGTGCCAGATCTACACACCCAGATCTCCATCTGAATTGTTCTAAAATCCTGGTAGAATTCTGTAAGAACATTAAGCAGCTTGTTCTGGTATTTTACTTTACTGATATTCTAGAAGGTTTTCCACTCCCAGCTGAATTTGTCTTTTGTGAGGCTAGACACACTTCTTGCCTTTCACTGGCCTTTAAAAATTACTATGATCTTCTTAAAAACAACTTTTTTCTTGCATCATCAGTTTTGTCTTCTGGTTACTCAAATGCAGTTCTTATAGTCCTTTCTTACTGATCTATGCCCTCTCTGTCCCTTGTTATTTTCATTGCTATCCACTGGACTCTCCAGCTTGTCTTTATCTTTCTTAAACTCTCTTGGCAAAATAATCACCTTTTGGCTGGGAACTCACCAGTACCAAACACAGTAACAATTGTGTTTCCAATGCACAGTTCAGGCTCATCCTTCCCAGAATACAGGCTATTGCTATTCTGCATAATTAGTGCAATAGATTTTTACATGATGTAACTTACTGTGAGATACAAATAATGCAAATATTTTATCTTCATCCTTTAGGCTCAATCACAAGCTGGAATACAGACCCCATCACAAATACCTGCTCCTATTTCTTCCTCTGGCCTGGTCCAGACAGCACCTCAGATGCACACTCCACAGTCAAACCAAAAGCCCAGCACGCAGCATGCACTCGGTCAGACCCAGCAAGTCAGAAAGGTTTGTGGATGGCAGTAGAAGCATTAAGATAAATAGTTGTGTAATCTAATTCCAGGCAGTGCTTTTAGAATCTTTTATGTGTCATCTGTGTTATATATAAATGAGCAAGTCACCTAACACCTGTACCACGTTTTTGTGTGTGATACAGTGGGCTTCTAACTTCTCTTTCCAAACATTTTTTTAGGACTTTATTTTTCAGTTGCAAATAAGTACATAAGTCTGAAGACTTTTTGTCTTAATGGCAGTCTTAGGGCATGGCTCTTACTGTGTCCTTCCTCATGCTTGGTACCAGTGGAGTACCAGGTATTCCAGTCAGTTCCTCTTATTTGCCATTGCCTCAAAATGGAAGTCTTACAGGCAGTTCTCAAGAGAAAACTTTTACCTGTGGCTTCAGAGATTTATTATTTTATAGAAGTTCCTTTTGGTTTTCTTACTTTCCTTGTTGATTTCATCCTTCCTTATGAAGAAAACTATGGACTCAGATACTGAGGATGGCAATTCCAGTGAGCCAAAACTCCACCGTACCTCTTCCTGAGGAATGCAGGGAATTTAGAGAGAGATCCTCCTCTTCCTCTCTACCCAAAACAATGAGCTCTGTAATGTCCCATTCCAACAGATGTTCATCAGCACTGGATGTACAGTTGTGAGTACCAATCCAGTTGTGTTCATATGGTAACTGATAGCAACCCCTCAGCACCAGTCATCACAAAAGAAAAGGTTTGCTCCTGAGCCTCTTCCAGGCTGACCTCTATGATTAGGAACTTGGAGATTAGATTTGGACCTTTATTGTTTCCTTATCAGTGCTATTGATTATAGGGCTCATATTACTTAGGACAAGGAGGATTTTCAAGCCTGCCTCGAGGAATAATTGAAATTCGAGATAAAGAGGGTAATTGCTGCAGTATGTTGTGCAACTGTTACAGAATATCTCAGCCTTCAAAGTTTATATTCCAGTGCATCATGAATCCCATGTTCTGCTGTGATTTGGGGATTGTACCTGTGCAGTGTCACTTAATCTGCTTCTGCTCGGGCTCTAGTTCCAGATAAGAATTGATCTTAGCAGGTGAATGATTGTGCCTTGCCATTCTCTAGAGAGCTGGCTAACAAAGGGGAACACCACTCAGTGGGCATCAGCACCCTTCAGAGAGCTTGTTCAATCTGTTTAATTTCATGGGCAGTGAGGTTATCCTGCAGGAGGCAAAACTAACCTATATCCAAAAAGCAGATGTCATGCAGGTTCTCTGGGATTTGGTGAGAGACTGATCTTACCTTGTTAATTCAGCAGGTCCCATACAGATATTTTCCAGTCATCCTGAGGCATATGCCAGAGACCAGCAACTTGCTTCCTTTGTTGCGTGGAAGTTCCTTGAAATGTCTGCAGGACATAACCCAGAGTTGTACCCTCTGATCTCCCCCCATTCAGATGGGTTGTCACAAAGACCACATAGTTCCCAGCAGAGTTCCCTCTGACCAGGCCGTGCTGGAGCTCAACATCCTCCTGTCCTGGCTGCTTTTCTCCCATGGCTACTGCCCTCCTTTACTGAGGAAACCAGGCAACAGGATTGCACTGGTTTTTACATCAGAACATGAAAGCTGCTCTTCATCTCCCTTTATCTCAAAAGTAGGAGAAGTCAGATACTGCTTGGAATCATTTGTAATGAGTGTATGGACTATGAGTTGACGAAATGAAAAGTTTATTATACCAGTAACCAAATTTACAGTTGATACCCGTGGTCATCATTTATATCTTTTGCCTCTCCCTCAGTTCTCATAGATACCTGTAGTTAAAAGAAATTAGAATTTGTGGCACAAACCAATTGTTCTGTCTTAAAAGTGGCACCATAGGACGGGTGTGGATACATGTACCAGTTTGTATCGAGCCAGAAATAAGTTCATGTTAGTGACCACTAGGTGGGGAAATCATGGATATGCTATTAAACTCTTCCATAGTCTTTGGAATGTATTTTGGAAAAATTACATTACTCTTTCCTCATGCTTCCTGGTAAATCAGAGGAAAATATTTCTAGTTATCAGTGAATGAAAGCGTGTCACAGCACAGAGCTTCTTTCAAAGGCCAGTTGTTCTGGATTTACAAATTACTCCATTGGAGGGGAAAATCAGTATAAATAACATTCACTTAACAGGGAATTTAAGCAAGCAAGTACTTCAGAAGAAATAGTTTTCATTAATGTTATTTACCCAATGTTACTAATTTTTTTTTAAAACCCACAGTCTAAGACTGATCTGTTAATCCCTTACAGGTTTTTCCACCTACCACATCAAATGCAGTGTTTTCCTATCAGACTGCACCAGTTACAACGCCATCACAATCTTTTATTAATAAAACATCAAACTCTAACATTCACACTGGTGGTAATCAGGTCCCCCCTGTGCAGAATGGACCTGCTACTCCCAGTAAGGTAAGATCAGCCCCACCATGTTCTGTACAGTTCAGTTTTATGTTATTATTCTTAAATAACGTGACTGTGTATGTACTGCAGTTCACTCAAGGAAGAACATTTTGTAGATTTTAATAATGCTGATGTGAGACAGAAACTCTCATTTCATCCCTCTGATTACCTACGCTGATCTGTAGATTGGGGTGACAAAGTGTTCTCTGTAGACCTTGACACATCTTGCATTCCCTGAAGCCTGTTATTTAGTCCTGACTTTGTTGTTTCACACAGCCTGGCTCTCCATCCCAAGCCCAGCCTTACATTGTCCAGCAGCCCCTCTTCAACAACACAGTGTCCAAGACAAAAGATCCTCCTCGTTACGAAGAGGCCATAAAACAGACCCGCAATATTCAGACACCGCACCGTGAGGTTGTTATTTTCTCCTGTTTAGTCTATTAAAAATATTGTTTTTCTCTAGAATTATCAAAACCGTTGCTTATTTTAGGTTTGTTTTAATTTGGTGTCAAGATTTTCTAACATACCCTTTTATTATTTTCATAACTGTGTTTAACTACAGAACTCCTATTTCATTATTCTTATATCAGAGCAAGTTTTAAAACACTTTTAGTTTTGAGACCTTCATAAAAGTTTTCACTTTTTCTAGACTTGGTAATGAAAGAATGGGTTTGTGGGGGGTTTTGTTACCTTTTGCTTAAGGTTCAGATCCTAGAATCATAGAATCAGATATTCAGGAGATGGCTGTTTAAAACAGAGATAAGAAGTTCCTGAAAGCTTACCCCCTCTTTAAAAAATAAAGGAACATAAATTACAAATTGGGAAAAAACCCAAATGTGCCCAATAAAATGTATCTTACATGATGGCCATTCACAGACTATCTGTGAGGGAAAGCAGTTCAGGGTGCACCACCCGAAGTCCTGCAATTTTTATTGCCCTAGTACAAAACAGGATTAGTAATTCTCTGATCCTTAGTTTTCTGCACCTCTGGGTTGCCTTCATGAAATCTTGGTCACGCTTTTCAAATTTTTTTCCTGTTGTACTTAAACAGACCACAGGGATTACAAGTGTCTCTCCAAACTATTTCTCTGTTTTCTAGATTGACAATTGCACATTAAGCATTTTAGTCTTGATCATAAATTATACTTATGTACTATTGAGAGAAGCCAGGAACAATCAGCTTAGGAAAAAGTACTGCATGAAAGAGAATAACCCTGTTCTTCTCCCGTACTCCAGATTTCCAGTGCACACAGTCAGCAGATGGATGACCTGTTTGATATTCTCATCAAGAGTGGAGGTAAGCTCGTGGACAACTGTGGGATGTAGAGATTTAAAACCTGGTAATAAAAACTCAGTGCTACAGTCAAACAAAGAATTCCTTCAGGGAGCAGAGTTAGAAGCTGTCCGGCCTGGATGAAGTTAAATTTCCGAAAGTTTGCAATAAGTACCAATTAAAGAAAAGATTTACCAAAACTCATAGAGTCAACCTGCTGTGGAATTTCACTGCTTGCAAATTAGTTCAGGGAGACCTTTGCAACGTGAATAATCTGTATGGCATTCAAATGATTAAAGTAACACCTTAGATTTAGCACAGATACATTTTATCAAAATTGGAAAAGTTGAGCAAGTCCATATAATGTTTATTGAAATTATAGAACAAATAGAATAAGGTAGGAGTTAAAGCATGTTGATACTAAAATTTCATTAAATATAACCACATCTTATGAACTATAAACATCAAAGATACGTTCCTGGGAAAAGTATGTGTGAACTACATAGAGGCATGAATGAGTAACAACTTTATGTCAGCTAAAATAAGGGAGCTACCAGAAAGACACTAAATAACTAAAGTAATATAGGAAGTAGCTTGGCAATAAAAGGAGGCTTTCAGGCATAATTAGACTTGGTAGACTAATGAGCAACAATGCTGGGAAATGCTGTGGTGCCCAGCAGTTCAATTAACGTAATGTTCTGTAACTACTGTCATATGGGGATCTTGACAGCAGTGAATGCCAGGACAGAAGTGACTGGTTGTAGGCTCCTAGAAGATTTTAGCCATATTCTAAACTTCAGAGCATTTTTGCTTTTTCAAAGCAAACTGCGAAGTCAGCTGAAGAAAATGTGAGCAGACAGTGGCAAACTGAGATCAGTGACCTGTGCAGTGAACAACTCAAGCTAAATTGAAAAATGCTTTCAGTGCTTTTATTAAAATATTGCCCAGGTAGTTCAAAGAAGTTCTGCCTCTGGAAGAGGGAATGCAGGAAACATTAGTGTGCTTACTTCAATATTTGCTCTGTTATGTTACTAAACCTGTTTGATCTTAAAGAAAACAACTGCTCCATATTTGCAAAGTTGCATTAAAAAAGCAGACAATTCTTGATCATCTTAATGAAAAAAAAAGTAAAGCATTCAGGGCTCTTGCACTTAATGTAAGCAAGCACTGCACTGAAAAATGTCAAGTTTACTAATCTATTTCAGGAGAGTGAGAATGTCTGTTCAGTAACCATTTAATAGATGCTCTTACAGGTTTTAAGGATGTGGGTTTTTGCTTGGGAAACTAGCACAGAATATATTGTCAGGTATATTTTTGCTGGCAGAAACATCACCTTGTGCTGGAGGATTTATTTGCATATCCTGGTCTGTTTTATTTTTAGACTTCATTCACATCTAAGAATAAATTGGAACTTATGCTTTATTTCCTTTTATTGTTACCGCCACTACATGGAACTTCTTGACAGAAGTGTAGTTTTAGTTCTAGAATCAGGAATAAATGCATCCTAATCACACGAGTTGATCTCTTGGACTTTTAATTAATCCAGGTGGACACAGTATTAGCAGAGATAAAACTGAAAATTGGTTTGGGTACTCGTCTCTAAGTGAGGAAATGTGTTGGTACCACAATTATTCTAGTTCTTCAGAAGAACAATAAACATGAAGGAGGTAAAGCTAAATCTGGATTTATGTTCCATTTTTCATCAATATTCATATGCTGATTGGCTGAAGTATTACTGAAAGCAGAACTCTGGAACTTGTTTTAAAATACTTTGTTGTTCACAGAGTTCCTGTCAAAGGCCGATGTGTGGAGCGTTAGTATTGTCAGAGCAGCAGAGTGACTCCTGCTCCATTTGCTGTGGATGCATCCCAGAGTGGGCAAGGAGGGGCTGAAAGTTGTGAGCATGGGGATATTATGTCATTACCTTTTCTGAATTCAACAGTGGTTTGTTTTCTTTTTTAAATTACAGAGATTTCCCTTCCAATAAAGGAAGAACCATCTCCCATATCTAAAATGAGACCAGTAACAGCCAACATCACTACAATGCCAGTGAATACAGTGATATCCCGTCCACCTCCACAAATCCAAATGGCCCCTCCTCCTGTGTCCTTAGAACCAACCACCAGTCTGTCTATCAGTTTGGAAAACCAACTTGAAGCCCTCTTGGATGGAACTTTACCATCAGGTAATGAAATTCCTCAACTGACAGGCAGTAATGAGGACAGGGAGTCCTTCTCTCTAATTGAAGATCTCCAGAATGATCTGCTTAATCACTCGAGCATTTTAGATCACTCTCATTCGCCCATGGAAACATCTGACCCACAGTTTACCACCAATAATTCTTGCCTGTCTCTTGACCTTCCCGATACAAATTTGGACAATATGGAATGGCTGGACATTACAATGCCCAGCTCCTCATCTGGACTCACCCCTCTCAGTTCTGCTGCCCCGAGCGTGTTTTCCACTGACTTTCTAGATCCACAAGATCTACAGTTGCACTGGGATTAAGCTGTAGCCAATGAGAACATGACCTGCAAGTCTCTTCACAGCAGAGGTCCATTATCATACCATCCTGATTGCAGTTCAGATAAATTAGGACAGTAATGTTTGGAAGAACAAATGCTTGAAGCTGATTCCTTATTGATTTTCAAGTTTACAACAGTGAATTACTTTATGCACCTACCAGTAATGCAGATCAGGGCCCTCTGAAAGCTGTATAAAGCTGTATTTCACAAGTCAAGAGAGGATGATTGTACTTACTGATTAAAAGTACCCCAAGGTAAATGCATCACAAATATTTAACAAAGAAGTTATGTCTCTGACTTTGTAATGCTTAAATGAGCAACACAACGTGGCTGAACTTAGTGAGATGTCAGCTGTCTGTATTGACACAGTGAGCAAATATCTGGGGGAGGGGGAGGAATCACTGCACTTCATTGTTCCTGTGGACAGCCTGAGCCAGGGTCAGAATCCATTGGGAGGGCAAAGGCAAGTAGAAGCACTGGCTGGTTCAGTGAAATTTCATATATCTAATCTCTTAATTTGTTCAAGTTGTTTTTATATTTTGGTTTTGTGGTTTTTAAAACACTTCCCCCATTCTTTAATCATGAGGGAGGAATTTAACTGCATCCAAAGGGATATTAAGTGTAACTGCAAGAAATCCACTGTAGCTATGCCAGGTAATATTGAGAACACTGAATTTTCTATAGCAATGCTCTGGATTAAATAGATAGGTTTTAATGTGTATATCAGACAGTTATTTGTATACTCTTTTAACATTACATAGCTTATTTTTGTGGACAGAGGGGAACACAGTGGTCTTCAAACAAGAGATTACTCTAATGGAAATAAATATCCTACTTTGCTTTGTGTTTGAGGATATTTGTTCGATCATTGAATCCAGTATCTCAGCAGATTAGAACAGTTTGAGGAAGTAGAAAAGTTTAATTAATGCTTTTGTACACTATGATCCTGCAAGCATCTATGCAAGAATAGTCCCAATGCCCCCAGTAAAAGATGTTTGTAGGATGAGATCAAGTTGCAGGGGACAGTACTGACAGGACAACCATCATTTTTTAAGGAGTACTTTATCTATTGAACAGTTTTGTCTACCACTACATAACATCAGGGAAGCCAACAGAGAAGCTGCTCAGTGAGAATCCTAATAGTATCAGGATGTACTGTTTTGTGATAAGAAGGCATATTTCATACCTGAAACAGATAATAGCAAAAATTAAGCTCTTACCTCACAGCACAGCACATGAAAATACTATTTTTTTAAAGCCCTCAGTTGTTGTCTTCAGAGTCTATTATGAAAGCAGTTAGAAAGACAAGCTAAAAATGCAAATAGAATTAATCTACTTTGACATTCTATGGTTGTCTCTCAGGTAATAGCTGTTAAATGTTGCCATAGATGATGGAGGCTGATAATCAAACAAAATTGGAATTATTTCTTACTAGGGAATTCTTAAACTAAGATAAAAGGAAACAGGGAAACGTGGTATGTTTTCTAGTCTGAAAACTGATCTCATTGCATCATTCTTTCTTCCCCACTAACCTGCAAAAGTAATGTTTTGTAGGAATGAATGAACAAATGCCCTGAAGCTTTTGCTTCCTTCTTAGAATAATGACATGTATCAAAGAAATGCTGAAACCAAAAAGTAGCAGTTAACTATACAGCAACCTTTATCACATTTTTAAAAAACACAATCAGTTAACATCAAACAAAATCCTTTTGCCAAAAATTTTGTTGAATTAACTGCAAATTTATATCTCCAGATACAATGCTAGTCTGGTTTACTGCTACTACAAAATCCCATTGGCTTCAGATAAAATAGTGGATTATGTCATTGATTCAGGGTTTAACCCCTTATCATATGTTTGCATCATATCAGTTACAGCACTTTAAATCATTATATCTCTTCACTAGTTTTACTGGCCAAGATTTACTTCAATATGAAACTACGTACAGCAAAACAATCAATGGAGATTTTAATTACACCAGGTTGAAAGACATATTTCCTTATTCCTTCTTGCTGTGCCTCCAGTACTTGAGTACAGTTTTACATGTGGACTGTCTGCCTTAAGCTTTGATGGGTTAGGACTCTTTGAGAATAATGAACACTCACATTCAACTTTTTGCATTCCTTTTTACCATACTCTCTTGGGAGCTAATACTCTGAGATACTAAGTGCCCTCAGCTGTTAGGAGAATAAGAATTAAGGACTCTTGGTCTGGTAGGAGCAACTCTGAATGAAATTTAGTGTTCTGCAGTACTGTCAGTTTATTATGTGTGATACACCAGACATCATACCACATTTGTGTGGTTAGAATTATCCCTTTTTGACCCTGCCTTCTGATTAAATAAGAGGCAAGTAAATTAATTTTTAAAGGACAAATTAACCTAGAGCAACTGTACTGTCATTTTTGATGTGCATGTAAATAGAGCTTGAAACTGGCAGAGTCATCTTGCTACCCAACTCTCGTTATTGGCAGTGTAGGATGTAACTAACCCATAGGAATCTATGTGCAGAAATAAACCCAAACAGTTGAGCTGTCTTGTTAGCAGTACAGTGTAGCTTTCTACTCTTTGAAAAAAAAATTTAAAAATTAAGGGATCATTTTAGTTTCTGAAGTACAACTATTCTAGTGTAGGGAATGTGTGATTACTTTTTTGTACATTTCAGAATTGTGTATTAAACCTTATATAAAATGGTTTGCTTTAGACTTTGTTCTGAAATGTGATATGTTTGCCATAGTTGTATATGCCTGTTTATGGCAGAAATAGGTTTTGCTTAGACTTTTGTGTGTGCATGTTTTACATGAACATTTTTGTAGCACAAATACAATACATCTTAGACATTGAATCGTGACTGTGCAGTTTGACTGTACAGAGCTGAATATTTCTCATTAAGAGAACAGTTGCAAAGGAATGCACTGGCACTACATTTGCCATGTAATGGCTGCAGTGTACTAACAGAATGCATTCTATCAAATGTGTTGGTAGGTCCTTCAGAGTAATTAAGAACACCATTTTATCTGTGTGAAAATCAAAAGTTGGTGTTTACACTTCTAGACAGAGAGAGCTCAGACACGTTTTAAAGGCTGATGTTAATCAGGAGGAGTCACGTCCTGCGTTCAATGCAGAAATGGTGTTACACACTTCTAGTGCCATTCAGCAGCAGTTACAGCAAGGAAGTTTACAGCAAAATTCTGTTTGACATTATAAATAGTTCCAAAAGCATTGTCATAAATACAGCAGTTCTCCCTGAGAATAAAATTGATTTATGGCAGTTGTTCTCTACAGAAATTTGGAGTGTAATCCAGCAATGTGGGCTTGCAAAATCTGACCTTTAAAAAGCTGAGGCCACAGCTTTTAGGAAGAATCACTGAATACTGGCATTTCTCTCCCAGGTATTTCTAAATTCACCAACAGGAGTCACGTTCAGGGAACGTGGTGATCAAAACAGAGGGGTCAGTATTAAACTTTTCTGTTACATAATCTCAAACATCCAGATGCCTCAAAAGTGTAGGCACCACAATTGGAACCCAAGCACAAGCTGCTGAACTATTTTCAAGACAGAGAAAATGCAATCACAGAATCCATTGAACTGGAAGGGCATTATGTAATCAAAACACAGGAAAGCTCACCGATGTAAACAATTATTATTATTTGGATGGCATCTTCAGTGTATTATAAACTTAAAGCAAACTCTATTAAAACTGGAAAAAAAAACCTCTTCCACTTATCTCCAGCAAATGTTGTGTTGAAACCCTTTGTCTTGTGGTCTATTAAATCGCCTTTGGATGACTTCTAGACCTCAGTGCAGATGGTATTTTATGTGGGATATGTGGAATTGAGTTGCACATAGTACATACATGGTCAATAAAGAGCAGCCATTAGAACCTGAAGTAATCTCAAATATTCCTTTTATACCAGTTTGCTAGGTAAAGTGCAAAAAAGAGACACCTACATCATTCTGTAGTGTCCAATACTGAATATAAAGACTTTTTAAGTTAAAAGTGCATAAATGTATTTGTAGAAATCTAGCCAAAAAAAAAAAAAGCCATTCTAGCTATGAGAGCAAATTCTCAAATAAAAGCAGGGAATGGTTAATAACTATATAATCACATTATTTTTGTAAAAAATACAGCTCAGATATTCAAAAGACAGCCTAAAATAAATTATAATAATATAAAATTTAAATAGGAACCAAAGCATTGCCATTTATATTGCCAAAGGAGGCACTTTGTACTTTGAAGCGTAGGAAATTAAATCCCCAAAAGTGTTACCCATACTTTTTTAAAATCAAGGATGTAGATACTTTCAAAGCTGTTTTTGATGTTTAACAGTACAGATTTGTTTTTGTTGTTTGAGAAATTTGTAGTAAGTAATAGCACAGGCTTTTTTCCAGATAGGATTTCCTTCACAGAACTGCTTGCAGTAGGAACGACGCTAACCCCGGGAGCTGTTCCTCTTCTTATTTTCACGGTCATAATTATGTCTTAGCATCTCATTTTGTGAAAAGAAGAAGACAGACACCTGTCTCTGGGGCCCTCTTCATTTAAGCACTACTTTACTAAATGCAAATTATGGCAATCAGGGCGTCAGTTTATGTATTGCCTTTCTATAAGAAACCATGATGCCTTTGTATTTGCTGTTTGCACCCCTGAAATCAATTCCATACGTTTGAATGCCATATGTTTTGCACATTGTACTGTATATATGTAATGCATACTGTATTTTTATATGTGTACTACATTTATCAAATATTTTGTACATAGTGGCAATATTGTAGCTACTGAGGAAATGTTTGATATTTCAGCATTTTTGCTAAGTGTCTCAAATAAAAAAGGAAAACTGTGTTCATTTGTCTGTGGTTACTTAAAAGTGAAAAATAACATTAATATTAATGAACAAAAATTCTTTTATGAGTCTGAAACATTTGGCCTATGTTCCTAGTACCTTTCTCACAAAAAGGAGAAAGAATGAAATCTGCACTTAGACAAACTTAAAAAAAATGATGATTTCTCTTCCAAATTGGAGCCAAAATCTGTAAGACCAGAGATTTTCTGAACTCTTGGACTTTGTTTTTTTTAAGCAATACCACTACATAGACTCATAGAATGGCCTGGGTTGGAAGGGACCTTAAAGCTCATGTGGTTCCAACCCCCTGCAATGGGCAGGGGCACCTTCCACTAGCCCGAGTTGCTCAGAGCTCCATCCAACCTGGCTCTGAACACTTCCAGGGATGAGGCGTCCACCTCTCTGGGCAACTCATTGCAGCATTTCACCACTCTCACAGTAAAGAACTTCTGCTAATATCTAATCTAAACCTACTCTCAGTTTGAATCCATTCCCCCTTGTCCTGTCACTACATGCTCTTGTAATGCACTTCAATTTACAACTTTCCTGGATGCTTCCAAGGTTTCCAAGATGTGCTGGTTTGTGGGATTTCATATTTGCAATTTGCATTCTGCTCCGCTTGTGTTCAAGAACACCCCAATGCATTTCCTCAGGAGAATGAGCTATGAGCTGTTTGCACAAGCTTCTATTCATGATGAAGCTGCTTCATTTCAATATTTACTTCCCCTTCTGAGGGCAGTCCCTGTGCTGATCACCCACCCTTTCCTCAGAGTCTGTTCTGCACTGATGACATCAGAACTTGGCCAAATATTAAAAACCCATAAAGCAGTAAAGCTGCACAAATTAAAAATTACTAATATGCCCTGTAAATTTCATAAAATACCTTTTCTCCATTGTAAAAGTTTGTAGGCTATATATGCCACTAACTTACCTTCAGCCATCATACACTGAACACAAACCTTGCAAAACAAGTGCAGCACTTCTGGACTATGCATTTGTGCATTACAGAAATTCCAGCTGGAGTAGAACAGAGGTAAAGCACTTGTTTTGGTGCCAACTGGCAATCTGGGGTTTTGATTGTTTTACAAAGAAATACAAACACAAAACTCTCCCTCCCAAACTGTGTTCGTATTAGTATTATGATGTAAACACAAAACAAGGTCTGATAAAACTTGAGATTACGCTGAGTGAACTTCTCCCACAAGCTAAACCCTGGTTTTCAATAAAACCCCAGTTTATTAAAACATGTTCTACAGATGGCCATCATCACATTTGTCTTTACTCTGTACCGCATTAAGTGCTCTTTACTGCTGCCTATTGGCTTGCTGTGTATTGTACAAATGTTGCTAGTGACTTATTTCTTAGAGTATTTGTACTGTCTCAAGTCAGAGATGTTTCTTTCTACTGAGACCTTCCTAATCCAAAATCAAAATAACCAATTAGAGCATCTGAGACCCAACAGCTAAGGTTTAAGTGTTTATCCAAAAATGTAACAACTCTAAGAAATGCTTCCCTTCATGTAAAAAATTACCTGAAGAAGCATCTCCATTCTTCCCTGCAGATAATGGACTGTGGGGCCACTCCACCATAGCACTGCATCATTCTTGAACCCCTCCAAGACAACTGCTGTGGGTTAAAAGTTAAGATGGTGAACAGAAATGTTCTTTCATAAAGCCAGGACAAAGTGTAAGCTCAAGTAATTGCTAAGTGAGAGCATTCCAGCTATCCCATAACGAATCAGCTGCACCAAATCTACAGAAATACACTTATTCCCCAGGATCTCCTCAGAAGAGTTGGGGGATGTGTCAAAAGGGCTTGGTTTTGTACATGAAAAACAGATATCAAAGACTGATGAGTGAGGCTTAGGGGAGGAAGGAAAAAAACCAGGTGATTATTTTCTCATTCCAACAAAATCTCTGATGTTATCTTTTCAGCAATGGAATCTTCCAAAGACTTTCCTTTAGGAAGGTCATGTTGTGTTTAAAAAAAGGTTGTGTCAGAGGAGAACACTGCATGAGGAGGATTCAGCATGAGGAGAATTCAGAAGAGGAAGGGCTTTCCCATGAAGCTCAAACAAGGGTAATAACCAGCATAAAAGACACTTCCAAACAAAAGTATCCAGACAGCAGAAGGGCAGTTACATGTTTTTAAATCAAAATTGCATTTTTAGTTATATAAACTATTATTGTGATAAATCAGCTCAGCATTAAACAGCACTTTGTTTAGACAGATAAAAACAATTTTTCCAGGCAATGTGAGGAACTTAGGCTCAGGGAATAGCCAAATTTTGTAAACCAAATCAAGCACTTCCTCCTAATCTACACAGAAGATCCTTATGATTTCAAATTGAAGTTTCCATCTCCCCATACAGTTAAGGAAGAACTTAATCAATAGAAGTTTTTTTGCCATTAAATACTATTTCTGATGCCAACCAAATACATTTAATAAAAATGTAGTGTATTTGAAGAGATAAAACTCATATGAATTCCACAAACAATTCAAACAGCCCCCTTTGCTTCTCCCACCACAAAATTACCTCTCACCTCACAAAGATCCAAGAGCATGAATAAATCAAATATGTGTGAGCTGCACAGGAACTGTGATGGCAAGTTACAACTCGCAACTATGGCACATCATTTGTAATAAGCCAGTGGGCCAGAAATGGAATGATAACAAGCAAACATTCATTAAAACTGGACTCCTCCCTGCTGCCAGCTTGGTAACACTACGAGTAACTCTTCAGCCAGCTGAGATAACTATAACTGGCCCTCTGAGGTCACTCCTTTCCAGGTGTGAGAGCTGAGCGGGGCAGTTTCCACTCCCACACACCATCACACCTGGCAGTGCTGCAGTGATCACAGTGACAACACAAAGGCAGAATACAACAGCGCCATTCTCACTCCTTTGGGACAGCTATTCCACGGTAGGAGCAAGCACGCTTGACACGGGCTGACTATTCAGTAATGTAATGTGACACCTTTCACTGCAGGTGCAACTAATTCAAATTGCTCTGTTTGCTCAAACACAGGCAGCATAAAGTTATCACAGAGAAGCTGACAAATGATAACTTTTAAAGCATGAAAATTTGTTCATGCACTCAAGCCATCAGGCATGAGTTTCCCTGATGAGAGTTCAAAGAACATCCCAAGAGGATACAGAAGTATTTCCCTGCTAATTACAGGGTGGTTCAGCTAGATGACCTTTGAAGGTCTCTTCCAAACTGAACTATTCTGGTTCAGCATCAATTTTTTAATGCCTCTGCCTTACAGGACCACCAAATTAGCAGCTCTGACCTCGACCTTTACAAAGGTACCTCTGTAATATGTTCACATGCTTCTTCCACAAAAAACCCCAAACCAAAAGGGGTATAAAACTTGGGTGTTCAGCAGCAGTTTCATGGAGAATTTAAAGGCATCTGCATTGAAGTAATATTAAAAAAAAAAACAAAACCACACACACAAAAAAACCCCAAACAAACAAACAAAAAAACCCCGCAAACATTAAATGAAAACTAAAAGCTTTGCTTGCGGGTCACACTTGTAAAAATCCAGGAGACAAAATCTAGAAAAAAAAATGTATTTTAGTATCTTTTTTGTTTCCAAACAGTGAGTTTTTGGAGGGAACAGCTACCAGGTAGTGAGTGCGATTAAGTTAGCATTTACCATTTAATTATCCCAACGCTTTGCATTTTCTGCTTCTCTTCCCGGGGGAGGAAAGTTTCAGTCCCGCTTTGTCCCCTCTCTCCGAGGTGTCCTGACCGGTCCGAAGCGGCTGCCCCGCTCGGGTGCCATGTCCGGGCACAGCGCCCTCACGGCCCCGGGGCCGCTGAGCGCGGGCGGGACGTGCAGAGGGCGGTACCCTCACGAACGGCCCCGCAGCTCCCGGGGACAGCGACAAGAACAGAGGGAGAAGGAGGGAGAAAAAGGGAGAAAAAAAGGAGAAAGAAGGAGAAGCAGTGAGAGCGTGACACGCCCACGCTCCGCTCTCGGTCCCTCCCACACGTTCCGCCCCCTCAGCGCCTCAGGTGCCCGCGCCGGGGGCGGGGCGGGGGCGGGCGCGCGGGAGTGGCGCCAGCGATAGAAGGGCGTCGGGAGGAGCCCTTAACGCAGGCGCGGTGGCCAAGTGGTAAGGCGTCGGTCTCGTAAACCGAAGATCACGGGTTCGAACCCCGTCCGTGCCTTGGCGGGTCCGCGCGGGCCGGAGCTCTCCCATCATTTTTAGGGGGAAGCGGAGCCGCGCGGAGGGTGCGGCGAGGAGGGTCCGCGGGGTCGGGCCGGGAGCACTCTCGGAAGCGGCCGTTCCGCCCCCGGGCGCGTTCCTGGCTGCTGCGGCTCCTGCGGCCCCAACAAAGGGACACGAGCAATGTCGTGCCCCTCCTGCCTCCTTCTCAGCCTCCCTCCTGGCGTTTGCAGCGACAGAAACGTTTGTCTTGTCTTCGTTTTTTCCTGCGGCCCAATCCTGTTTTTTCAAGAGCCCCGCTCAGCTTAACCTGAAGAAGCAAAAGTAGAAGACAGTTTGAAATGCAGCAACCGAGATCATCCTGTAATTCCACGTTCTTTTCATTGGTCCGCCCCTACCCCGCAGCCATGTAATTCATTTAATTATTTATTAATTTGATTCTGCCTTCTGATTAGTAAACCATGAGGTGTCTTCCTCTGTATCCCCAACCACTTGGAAGGATTATTTGCAATCTGGTTAGTGTTCACTTTACATTTTCCATTTTTTTTAATAGAGAAACTCCCTGTGACACTGAAAATGGGTAAGGGAAGGGCGCCTTGGTTACACTCCCAGGAGCTCAGCAGTGTCACCTTCTCCAAGCAGAAGCAAACGCTGGGTGCTCCAGACACAGCTGATCCTGCAGGATCAGGAGGTCCAACTCAGTGACAGTGACAGGACCAGACACCAAACCCACACACACAGCTAAGGGCTGACAGCCCTTAAACCCATCCTAACAGTGTAAATAATTATGTTACTACTAATTGAAGGAAATCTTTATTGATTTGTGTTTGATACTTACTTACCATTTGAAATTTCACTCACCACTGCATCCACACGGTCGATTTTGTTCTCTTCCTGACAAATCTTCCTCTCATATTCTGCACCACTGTTGTCAAGAATCAAAATTGTATGATTGCATGAACAGAAATAACTGTCATTAACTATTTACAGTGGATTTTGTAAAATCTGTTAAAAATAAAACACGTAAAATCTGTTGGCAAGTCAAAATCATCATTCAAGCTGTATTTTGATTTAAAGAAGGGTTGTAACCAGTTACAGAATTAAAGAATGGTTTGGGTTGGAAGGCACCTTAAAGACAATCTCATTCCACCCCCCTGCTGTGGGCAGGGGCACCTTCCACTAAACCAGATCGCTCAGAGCCTCATCCAAACAGGCCTTGAACACTTCCAGGGATGGGACAGCCATCTCTGGGCAACCTGTCCTGCTGTCTCACAGCACACCTTATTCTATATAAAGCTCTTTCTCCCCCCAGATTTAGTGTTACAAAGATTATCTGACTGTATTAATTAAGTGTAATTAAAGTTTGTAATTTTTGCACTCAGTTTCCTGTCAGTATTCACAAGTCTCCAGAACTGCTCATTGGTAAATTTGACATAACTTTGACGAAGCACCAGCAGAGAGGAAATCACAGTGCTTACCTTCCAGCTCATTTTGAACCTGAAATTTCTAGTATGAAATCCATGACAACACTGCCCAATCTCCCTACAGAGAAGAAAGATGTAAATTATTGATTTTGTGCAGTGACAGTTTCAGCACAGAGCACATGCAAGACTACAACCCAAAATGTTCTAAGTTGATTTCTGTTCTCTTAGATGTTTTTACCTATGGATATAAAGGACAGTGAGGAACAGCCATGTCCTTGAAACTGCTTGCGCAAGAGGTTTTTAAATGCAAAAATCAGACTCAAAGACAAAACCCAGATCTGATAAATACTGCTTGCCATTGACTACAGCCTCAGGGAGACTCACAGGCAGGGTAGTGGAGAGGAGCCAACCTGCCCATGATGAGTAAAGCTTTCATAAATTCTTCCTTGTTTTTTAGAAATATATTCATAGGACTAAGCCAGGTATGCAGGAGAGCTATGGCTATGTCTCATCCTCTTACCAATTTGAGGCCTGTGAGTCTCTGTTAGATGACACACAGAAACCAGGTAACACAGAGCCTGTTTTTCCATAGTCTCCAGACAGTACTTACATTTTTTTTAATAACATAGCTAAACTATTAGCATGATAACAATGTTGCTAAGTAACATCTTAAGATATGTCTTGTGGTTATCTACTTGAAAATAATTTTGCAGTTAGAAAACTATCTGTGAAGTCACATCTTAAGAGAAACTAGTGCAGCCCAGAAATTTATAATTAACTCCACCAGCAGTTAAGAGGTAGAAATAATTGATATATCACATAGGTTTACTGCCATGACACATTCATTTCCATGATGGTAAACCTTTTTGAAAGTGTTACTATATTTGCCTTCATCTTTCTCCTTTCTAGTCAACACGACGCCCAGATTTTAAAATCTCTCCTTTTAGCTCAGGTTTTCTACACCTCTAATCACCCTTGCTACAGTTCCCCAGATCCTCTCCAGTTGCTACATCTTCTTCTTGAATTGAGGACCCAGAGGGGACACACCACTGCTCACCAACAGGGTCCAGAGCAGAGCATTCCTGCACATCAGGACCCCGGGAGCAGTAAAGTGGGAATTTGCATCAGGCGCACCCAGCACAGCCCGAGCTGCCATGGCTGGGGTGCCCCAGGAGCTGCTCAGCTGCCACCACGTCACACGCTGGGAGTCACCACATGTGATGAGCACAAAATATCGCCACTGGCACACACGGCCCTGTCCCCACACCACGGGATGTGAAATGTAAACTAGAAACTTCCTCTCGCCACGTGTTTGGCAGCACTGCAGCCCCCCTGCAGCCCTGGCACCCGGGGGAGCCCACAGCTCCCTGGGCACCCAGCACATCAAGCACAGCGGGGACAACAGCAACAGGATGAACACAGAGCAGAGGCTGTAGTGTAGAGTCGTGTGAAATGAGTCCTCTCCACAGTCCAGCTCCTATCATTGCATCATTTAAAAAAAATCCCTCGCACTGTGCAGTCGTATTGGTGAAAGCAGCAGATGAAGCAAATTTAATTTAGTTTTGTGTTTTCCGTTGTTGTAACAGAACCTCTCGCTGCCTTTTTAATTGAATTTTACATGTGACAACCAGTATGACCAACAGAGGACAGCACATCCATTTCTTTTAATGATTAAAAGATCCTGAACTTGAAGCTGCCATTCACTATTTCACTCAGGAAATGAGAGTGACAGGCAGAGTGGAGCAGTGTGCCATAAGTAAGCCAGCCAGATTAAAAAGGCCTTTTTGCAATTAACTAGAGCTGTTTTGAATTCCAAGAGATTACTCCAAGTAAATCTACTTCTAACCAGGCATTACTGCTAACGGAACACTGTGGGTGCACCTCTGAAAGCTGGGTCTGTATTTCGGCGCAGTTGTTTACCGAGCACTGCAATAACAGTTCGAACATACTTAGGAGTCAAAGCACACTCAGGATTGTCAGGTGAACTCTGCTAATTCCCCTTCAAAACTGCAGACAGACAAGGTGTCTGTAACTAAGTTTTGATTAAATGTGAGTGTTCGTAGAACACTGAAGTAAAGCCAGACTCAGGTGTTTTTATTGCATTTGATTTGGGGGCAGAGAAGACTCTGCGAGTCATAATGAAATGCAAAGAACAAACCCAAGGATTTCATGTGGCTGAGGGGAATCTCATTACAGAAATTCAATTAACCTGCAAGAGTTGCAAACATTGAAAGCTATTATCTTCCCCCAAAAGCTGGCTTTGGGGTTTTTATAGCAATCTTTGCTATTCCTGGATAAATAATCCTTTATTACAAATGCATTGACATCTTTATATAATTAATTGAATATAATAATATCTTCATCCAGCTCTTCTTTGCAAACATTCAGTTCTGCTTCCTATGAAATGTATCAGAATAGTGGTTTTTCAAAAGATATGACTCAGGAAGGACTGGGTGTTAGACACAAGCACAAAGCAAACACAGAGATTCGGGAGACATGAGGAATAATAGCAGCTCCTGACAGTGTGCAGGTCTGTGTTATCGGGCAGGGCCTGATCCTGTGAATGGCTGAGCTGAATTAATTAACAACCTGACATACCATTAAGTCCATGGGGACTGACAGTGCTCAGCAGTTCTCAGTATTGGGGCCCTTAAATAAAAGGCAACCTCCAAATTCCCATTCATGCGAGTAACAATATTGCACACATCTACAGTGGGGACATGAATTATTCACATCAGTGTGGCATGAAAGATGCACACGGCAAAGCCTGTTTAAAATAACACACAAACACTCATCAGTGTTCCTGTGAGCTGTGGGAGGGTTATCATTTGGCCCATTTTTCACCCACATGCATATTGCTTTTATTTGCTGTGTGCATAGGTCTGATATGAGAACGTGGGGAAAATAAATACAGGAGATAGGCATCTATAAACATTAGTAGAAAATGAGGAAAGGGGGTTACTGATTAGCTTTCTTCCCATATGAAACTCCTAGATCGTATCGGAGAAATGCGAGTTAAGTGTTTTACCATTCTTTTTTTTAACCATTATCTGATCAGAGAAGCATGAAAAGCACTTTATTGCCTTTTTTTTTTTCCCTGTGCTAGGAGCCCTCTGCAGGAAGTGAAGCTGAATTTCACAAATCTTCCCTTTCTGACGTCTCCCGAATTTCTAGGAATACCCCTTCCCTGTTACTATATTTGGTGGTAGTTTCTAGGAAAAAAAATAATTTTCGGACGGTCTTGGACTCACCACACCTCCTCTCGGAGGACTGTGCGCCCCGGGGCTCCTGGCACGGCCCCCGCGGAGTTGAGGAGCTCACGGCTCGGGCTCGCAACTCCCGGCGCAGACTGCACGTCTTTGTAGCACTGTTGGAGGAACGAGCATGGAGAGGGAGTGG
Source organism: Neopelma chrysocephalum (assembly GCF_003984885.1). Classification (NCBI taxonomy): domain Eukaryota; kingdom Metazoa; phylum Chordata; class Aves; order Passeriformes; family Pipridae; genus Neopelma; species Neopelma chrysocephalum. The sequence continues at coordinate 1,699,111 of NW_020897724.1, forward strand.
GAAGGGGAGAGGTGTCTTTGTGGCAACAATGAGTGAATCTTCTCTAGTTTTTTTCCTGGTGGCTGCTCTTTTTTTTTTTTTTCCCCTGCACTTTGTTGGGTTTTTGTTGTGGCTTTTTTCTCTCTCTCTCTTTTTTTTTTTTTTAATCTCCCTTTTTCAAGGAAGAGGATCTTAAGGAGAAAAAAAACCTCTGGATTTTTTTTTTTTCCTCCGCTTCCCCCTCTCCCCCCTCCCCTCGATGTGGCCTCTTGTTTAGCTTGTGGCGTGACCGTGATGAAGAAATGTTTCAGGGCGCCTGGCAGGGTGATCTTTTTATGTAATGAGTCAGGATTTTGCCAACGGAAGGAGCCGGCTCGGAGCGAGGACCGGAGGGGCTGTCTCCTTTCAAGAACGCGGACCTGCCCGGCGAGCGGCTCGCCGTGCCCGGGATCCCCGCTCGCTGCGGGTGTGGATCCATCCCCGGCTGGGGGGGCCCCGCCGGGGGCACTGACAAGCGGTGAGTCGCGCTGTCCCTCCGCGCCCCCGCCCCGCGCCCTCCCGCGGGAGCAGCGCGGCCCCCGCACGGCCCCGCCGAGGCCGCAGGTGCGGCCGCCGCCCCGCGCCCGCTCCCGCCGCGGG
>NW_020897724.1:1704728-1787792 GCF_003984885.1 Neopelma chrysocephalum
GTTTCAAGTAAAGTGAAAATATTTTCTAGTTTATCATACAAATAAGAAATTTAGACTATTGACAGGCATTTCTCTACAATGTGTCAACTTTAGTCTGACACAGGGGAACAGATATTCAATGATCTGTTACCCACTTTGAGAAGAAGTCTTAACAGATAGTTTGAGTGCTGGGTCTAAAAAATAACTGTTATTCTGGGGAGTTCCATGTCATTTTATAGGCACTTAGAGGAGGTGCTTCTTACCTGCCTGATAAATAAATCATAAAATATGAATAAAAACAAATAGTATCTCTTAGTAATTCCCACTGTCCAGAAAATGAAGGAGTGTGTATTGTGACTTGGCTACAATATTCTCTTTTTATTAGTCTGAAAATTACCCACTCTGTAAGCAATGACTCAATTGATTGGGCATATCTTACAAAGATACTTTACTTACAAATTGAATCTTGGAAGGTTGTGGTTCCAGAGTCGGGGTTTTGGGGGCGAGATGAGCTTATGTTTTATCCAACTGGCCCACAAAGTCCCGCTTTTGGTGGTCACTTTGTTCTGCAAAAGAAAACTGCACATTATGGCTCTTACACTGGACATTAAACTTAGTAGTAAACTACTGCTGCACTTAGTAAAAGGCTGCTACACTTTAAATAAATAATCGTGTTCTAACTTTAATGTTGTCTTTAGCGATAAAAAGTGGATAGAAAATATTATCATTTCAAAAGTTAAACATAAAAGCTTTCTAGCTGTTGGTGGTGTTTTTCTCTTAAAAAGCCAGCAAAAGATGAAGAAAAAGTTATCTTTCAAAGAGTGGTCACTCAGTACAGGTGAATTGGGAGAAAAGGAAGTCCCTAGAAAAGAGGCAGTTTAAACCTTGAAAACATATAAGCACTGGTAACATTTGTATTGTCAATCCCCTTCTCATCTTTTTTGCTCACAGAGTATTCAGTTTTAACATATCTCTTCAACCAGCTGTTTCTTTATGTGTGTCTCTTTGTGTGTCTCCATGTGTACAGTCTGTATCTATGGATCAATTTAAAGACTACTAATTTTTGTACTGGTAAAAGTCATAGAGTATATTTTTATGAATAAGGCACTGTAAACCTGAGCTTGGTAGATCTGTTTAAGTTCATGTTATTATTTACATTTTAGTATCGATGTCCTAAAGAATTTCAGTATAATTTTTACTTTAAAATCACATAGCTGTACTTTCCTCGTGGGATTCTAGGAAGTGCTGAAAATTACAGTAGATACAGTGGACTTTCTGTGGTTCCAAATATACTGCACAGATGTTTAACATTCAGTGAAACACATGACACTCACACAATGTGATTTCTACAATGGCTCATGTATGCAGCATATGCACACAAAATACACACAGGAGCATCCTTTCAGTTGGTGTAAATGTGTCTGTCATAGTTTTGACATTTTATGCCAGCTAATCACCTCCTTAAGTTACACATTAAACATCTAGACATTCACATTGTGGTCACATTGTCATTGCAGTCAGATTAATTTTAAGTGCTGACCTATTCAGACTGAACCAATTTGAATATTTCAAAAAGGCCTGGAAATTCAGCTGAAGTTACCCAGTGATACACTGTTCAAGTAAAGTTGTTCTACATGACTATATGCAGGATCTATACATTTATGCAAATGGATATCAGGATGAATTACCAAGATTTCTGACATTTTACATTTTATAGCAATACGATCTCTACACAAGTGAAATAGGACATATCCAAACCTCAGTGCAACGAATTCCTCACTTGTTTAAGACCAAAATCTGATTTGGAGGAGCTTAGGTCAGAATTGTGCTGCTAATATGCCTTTTAGCTACTGTTCTGCATGAAATAATGCTGTTCAAAGGCAGCATTTATGAAAGGTTAAATTTTCATGAGCCAATTAAGCTATGAACTTAACTGTAGAAAATTTTCATTTTTGAATTATAGTTTGTGAATACATTCCAGACCTGTCCAGTCTTACAGGTTGTCAGATCTGTATTGGTTTAACTCCCCTGGTCTCTTCACTAGGATTCTGAGAACGTAAGAGCAGAGAATCAGAGATTAGAAAGTGGATCAATGTGAGGATCTTTAAGGGAAAAGAGAACAAACCTACATACCCGAACAGCAGCAAAGATCAGCTGAAATACAGTAGTTGCTTCTTACCAACTGTTACTTTGAAGCTCTTAAATTAAAACATGTAATTTTTGCACAGTTAATTTCAGTAAGATGTGCTTTAAGTAACACACTTTGCTGATCAGCTATCTTTAGATTATTTTTTAAAACAGGTTCTGTTTGATTCTCTATTGATGATATATAAAATTAACATGCATTCCTCCTAGCACCAATAACCCAGCTATAGAATTAATACACTATTTGAATGATTAATGAGCAGTGTTAAAGAACACAGTTACACTTCTCTAGGCCTTCCTCAGACAACATTTTTATTCACATTTTTTCCCTTTCCTGAGCTTACAGAAGCAGCTCCTGTTTGTCTCTGGTGTGCAGTAAAACAGACAATTTTCTACTACCGTGGATATCATGCATGTATTTTAAACTTTAAAAGTATGTTTATTTTCTATGTGTTATTTAAATTGATGATGATTAGACAAAACAGTGATAGATGCCCTAAACACCTGTGTTATAAAAATTGGCTCTCTTTCCCTCACTCTGGTTTTTCCCCCCAGGTTTGCGTGCAGCTTGGGGTGGTGGGCTCAGAGCTGAGACTCCTGAAGTGCACTGTGTATCCAGAGCATTAATAATTAAATACCTGGGATCAGCCTGTCTTGCTATTTGTTATGAAAGAAAGAAATTGACAGAAGATAAAAAGTAGATGGTATGTTTGTAATAAAAATTAATTTTTCTTGAGGTAAAAAAATGCCATGAATTATTGAAAAAATAATGTTTAGAAATATCAAGCCCAATTATTTATTGCATTTATAATTTATAAAATTGAAAGTCCTACCAGCTCTCTTTCTATTTAAAATAAATTTAAAACTACATTTTTAGAATGACTTTTCTGCATTTTGAAGCAAACCTTTAAAAAAACCCAGCTTACAAACACACTGAATCAGCAGAGGATTATCAAATGGCCTAATCTGTTTACTTTTGAAATTTTATTGAAAGCAGTGAAAAGATCAGGATCTCCACCAGAATCCAGTGGCAGGGCTGGGGATTGGTTTGTGGCCTGCATTTTCTGAAGCAGGGCCTCAACCTTTGACATCTCCTGACCTCGTGTTGCAACAGAAAAGTTTTGTGACTCCCCTCTGATCCAGCCATAGAAAAAGAGAGAGAGAGGTAACGACCTCGAGTTTGGAAACTCATGACCTGGAACAACTAAAAATTTTGCCTTAGTAAAGGCTGCAAAATCAGTCACCCCTTGCTAGGAAGCCATCCAGAGTTTTTTCCAGGGCAAGAGCACAGACACCCAAGGGCTGGTTTTTAAATTGTGCCTTGTCCTTGTCTCCCTGGTGCAGTGTCAGTCACCAGTGCTGCTTGCCTGTGTAAAACCTGCACCTCACACCACAAAGAAAATCTATCTGAACACACAGCAGTGTGTTCAGGCATAATTTTTAAAGGTATCACTCAAAGTATCATTTTTTATTTGGCAAAAAAGTCATATTTCATAGGTTATGAAGCAAAAAAAAAAATGGATTTTTAAAAATTGCTTTAAAATGTTAGTGGAAAAACACTGCTGTCACCTGGTAGCTGCACCTGTGGTGAAAGAAGTGGTAGAAAAGTAGTTGTATGACATGAAATGCCAAATCCACTTCAGACTACATGGCTTGAAGCTTCTGGTGAAATTATTGAATTGAAAGCATCATTTGCCCAGTTCTTACAGCATATCAGTCAATAAATGCACTGATGTCTTGCTGCAATGTCATATGCAGACAATGCAGATGTGGGGGGAATTTGGTAAAGGATATAAACATGGAAAAAACAAACAAAGGATCAGGTGTTTTACCTGTTGTCAAAATGCCCAGGTAATTCCTGTTTACGAGGTTTCTTTAGGTATTGTGTGAATGGATAGGCCTTATTCAGCTTGTGGATTTTTTTCAGGAGCTTTCTATAACATCCACAGAGTAAATAAAGATAATAGAAGCAGGACTAACATGTATTGCTGAGGTGACTTGCTTTGTGAGCCAGCTGACAGGACTACATGTCAGCAGTTGGCATCAGAAGGTTACCCCTGGTCTCTCACTCCCTGCTGGATATAAAGCTCTTCAGTTACCAATATTTTATTTTTTACATTGGAATCAGGATTCTCTACAGACAGGCTCCAGAGGTTTTTTCTTTTCCTGTTTGGAGCATACTTGCTCTTAGCTGAGCTCAAAAGTCTTAAAAATGATGCATCAGTTCTATCTGGTTTCCTAATATACCAATTACTTACACTGTGGATGCACGTGAAAAACTTTAAGCAAAATTATTTTGATCTTTCAGTTAATACTGCTGTAATATTTTAATTTAGCTGTTAATGAGGGAGACTACAATTCACCAGTGTTAAGCAGTATTGATGCACTTTTGCTGTTTAAAGTATCTAAGCTTCAGTCAGACAGACCAAATCCTTTTACTGAAATCATGGCCTTTCTATAGGAACCAATATAAAATAGTCTCTAAACACTGATTTTTACAAGTAAAACTTTTCTTTTGTTTGTAGGTCAGGATAAGAATTAAAACAAAACACACTCACAAAAAGGACAAAATGTGTTCTGTCATCTCCAACAAGGCCCATATAAAGGGCTTTAGGAAAGGTTGAGAAAAATCCATTTGGGATGTTTCAGGATTGGCCCACGTGTCAAGAAAAATAAGTGAATACAGTAATTGCACTGAAGGGGCATTTCTATTTGTTATGGATTGCTACTGTTAAAATGGCTATTAAGGTCAGCAAAATCTAGATTTTTGCTTTGATGCTGCTGCTGTTTGTATTAAAGCTTTCTTTTGTAATCAAAGGCCTATTTCAAATCACACAAACTGCACACACCTCTGTCAGTAGGTGCCTGGATGCTGCTGTCAGTCAGAAGGATCTGCACTGAATTCACTGGACCTACATCCATAAAAAATGCAAGTGAGATCACATTAAAATTTCTGGAACCTGAGGAAAGAATTAGGTTAATTTTTTATTATATTTTAACACGAGCAAATGTATTACACAGCTCATCATATTAAATAATATATGAGGAATTGGGCATTGCTTTTTTTCAGTGATATATTTTATACCTTATGGTACAAGAATCTGTGAAGATTATGCCTGTTAGGTGCTATTCAATGTGGATTATTTTAAAATAGTAACTTTTCATTGGGCATGTCAATTGAAGAGGCATAACTCAGAGTTCAAATGTGCTACCTGTTTTACTAAGGATATTTAAAAATATTGAGTATTCAGTCTTTCCTGAATTGGGATTCCTCTTTGTATTTTTACTCGGAGTGGTCTTTCTGTATGTATAGAAAACTGCCTAGGGAGTTGGAAAATATCTTTAAATTCTTTAAAATGAAAGTTGCTATATGATTCTGTTATGTATAATTTTCTTCTATAAACTAATGTTCACTCTGTCACTGAAGTATCCTTAAAAATGAGAAATGCAGGTCAATGGTTAATGATGATTATTCTGTTTTATTTTTTGCTTTTGGGGAGCTGAAAGAAGATAAATTGTCCTGTATTGTCTGGGCTTCCTGCAAAATGTTTTGCACTTCCCAATACCAACAGTATTTCTTAGAGTGTTGCCTAAGAATTCACTTTGCTGAATGGACAGGACCATTTTATACATTCAGAGCAATGACTTAGAGGCTGTTTGAAAAACTACAATTTTCCTGTGTAGTGAACTAACAGAAAAATGATGAAATCCTGAGGTATTGTTGGAAAGTTGTTCTAACTTAAAAATCTTTTCTTTATAGTTTCATTTTTGATGTTCCACAGCATTCACCACTTCCTGCATGGCTCTGAACCGCAGGGAAAATGAGGGACTTTTGGGGGCAGATGTGTTTCCTTTACACTATCATAATGCCCCTAAAAATCCTTATTGCTCTTGCAGTATTCTTCTGTGTTGCTGGGCCTGGTGAGAACTACTCGAAGACCTGGCTTAAAAATACAGCTTTTCTCTAAAAACACTTTAAAAACACCACTGAGTTTTATTTTGTTTGTCTTATATTATTTTTAGTTGTGTTTACTGCTGCTTAAAATATAAATGGCAAGATATGCAACCACCTGTTGGTAAACAAATGTCATAAGTCATAAATCCAAGGGACATGCTGATAACTGCATGGTATTATGAAGAGGGATATATTTTGGCTTAAGAGTGAGAGCTTCATTCTTTTGGTACAATTAACTTGTTTTTAACGTAAGAATTTAACATCTGTGTCTCTGAAAATATGACAGACATTTTGCAAGCTAACTTGAATGACTGTTCAGGTGGATCTCAGTTAGAATGTCAATTTTAGAAACATGCATCAGGTCAATGATCAAATGCATAAATCTGTCCAGTACTTTTATTTAAATTAAATGTACCAAAATACCCAAGTTTTCATGCAGTCCCTAAATAAAATGATGATTAAACCTAGAAAAGATATTGTGGGTTCTCAGCTGTTCTGTGCTTATCCAGCTCTAAAGGTCTTTGTGTGGGCATTCCTCTTGCTGAGAGGCTTTTGAGGAAGGTGGGATGGCCCAGTCCATTGGGAATGCTGTGTGGCTCCTCTCCCTGCTCCTCTGGGTGAGTGTGAGAGATCTCCAGGGATCTCCTGGGCACAGTTTATTCCTGCTGGGTGACAGGTTGCCCTGGAGTCTGCAGTTTTCCAGTTCCTGAAGGAGGAGGCAGAACACACACACCCGTAAACACGGTTTGTTTGTGCCTGGGTATTTCAGCCCAATATATCATCAGTTTGACATGTGCAGTGCTGGTAACATTTATTTCAGTAGCTGTGTGTGGGACAGCACTGTCACTGCTTTGTGTTAAATGGACTCCTGACTTCATTGACGAGCTTAAAAGAAATAATAGATGGTGTCACTTGGTCCCTCTGACAGTGACTACTGATATCCTCAAATAGCCTTCAAAATACTGGGTGACATAGGAAAGGAACTGACTGGGTGGCTTCACCCCCCCCCTTTTATATTAAAGTTTAATCTCCAAGTAAATGCTCTTCATTCTGCTAAAGGACTGTGTCTCATTTTTCAGGCAAGAAAACCTTACAGGTCAAGTCATGTCCTACAGGTCACAAAGTGGACTTGCTGTAACAGCTGAAACTCAGAACTTTTGATGCCAAATAAACACCACAATAACAAGAAGGTTCCTTTCTAGGAGGACTGAACGAGCAGTGTTGAACAATATTGTACTCACAGGTCAAAACACACTGGCATGTGCATTCTTGCAAGGTATTAAATTAATCAATTAAATGAATTGTAATTGAAAAGTTTTTGGCATGTTTTTTTTCTAACCATGCAAAAGTGCATGTTCAGCAAACTTTTTATTTCCAAGTCACATTCCTTAGGTAAAGACTCTGCATCTAAATGGAAATGTTAAAAAAAAAAAAGCATGAGACAGCATATATTCTATGGAGTTCTGCAGTGTTAAGATCACTGAAGGGAGTACTCCCAGAGCTACAAAATGTATCACCTTGCTACAGAAGACCTAATATGAACAGACTGGAGTTTTAATTACTTTTTAAAAGTCTTTTGGGGGCTATACTAGTCACAGGATGATGTAAAGAATAGTGTGGTGATAGATTTGAGCATTAAAACTGATCTCATTTTGTATTTGTCCTGTGTCAGCATCTTATCTTACACGTAATCTTTCAAGGATATCAGAATTAATTTTTTTTCCTAATGTAAGCAATCTTTCATAAAATTTCTTACCTGAATAACTTGTAGGCTTCAACAGCTGATTCTTGCATACCAAACTACTTATATACATCCAGGCCAGAGCAAAAGTCAGGTTCTTTCTGAACATGTGCTCTGCAAATATGTAAAAATATATTTATCATATGACATTACTATCAAGAAAAATATATGGTTAGACCTAGAAATCCTGAGATTAAATTCAAGGAAAAGAATCAAAATAAGTGTCACTAAATTCCAGTCCCTTGTATATCTAAGAGGAATCACCTGACATACAATTGTAATTTTTTTACGCATTTTTATCACTGAAGAATAAGCATCAGAAAAGAGAGCCAAGTACATGATTTGAGATGTATATTTAAGCTTTTGAATTCAAATACATGTTTCAAGTTGTTTATTTTAAGTACTTAAATCATTTTGGTTTGAAATGGTGTGTCACAAAAACCTCTGGATCTGATAGAGCCCCAGAGAAAGGCCTGTAAAAGGCATCTGTAAAACTGTCCACTGAAGCTAAAAGCACTTTGGGAATAGGCTGGGAGTAACATTCAGTATTAAACATTCTGTAAAAGATCATTTTTTTTTCTAGTTGTTCCTTAAATATGAGCAAAGCAAAGATTTCTATTAGCCTTTTCTTAGGGGGTTTGATTTCTTTTAATTATAGGGCCAAGAGACATTAACCAGGAGACAAATTGCTCTAAAAGTTAGAACAGTAGCAAGTAGGTAATATTTTTCAAATAGAATTTCCACAGTGGAAAAGATATTATGTATTTGTTATGTGCCAAGAACTGAGTAATACGAGAATGCTTTGATTCTTTTACAAAATGGAAGAGCATTAACAGCATTTCAGTTTTTTTATTATATATATCTATTATATACATTTATTTTATTTTTTTGTTATATATAAAATTCATGTGATTACCAACAGTCTCCTAAAAGAAAAAAAAAATAGCAGAAAAGACATGCGGTTATTGAATAGGCTGAATAAGAGAAACCAGTCTCATTTATATATTGAAGAAACCCATTATTATGTCAAGTTTTGAACATTGTCTCAACTGTATGTACACTATTTAAATGCTATTTAGACTACAGAATTAATTTGTTGTGATTGATGGCTGATTAAAGAAGTGTAAATGGTTTTGTTTTCTTCTCCTTAACTTTTGAATGCATGCAAACAATTTTATTCCCATATTTAAACCACCAGTGCCAAGATTGTGACTGAAGTGGATCTTTATGGTTGTATTTTAAACAAGTGCAAATGTCACTTAGGAAGTACAGTGCTGACAGAATCTCAGTTAGAGCTGGAAGGGCATACAGGAATCATTGTAAGTTAATAAAGATCATTAAAAGAAATCACACATTTCATAATCAGGCTTTCATCAGGATAGATAGTATGACCTATTTTACACTTAAGCAATTAAAATAGAAGATGAAATATTTGGAGATGATTAATTTCTTCAGTAGTTAGACTTAACAGGTGATATTGCCCAAGAAATAATCTACTGAGAAACTGAATTCTTAATCAAAATTGGTTTTTGGTTGATTACTAGGTATTGGTTTGGTTTTTTAAAGAAAAAGGCACTTTAAAATTTTCCTTACTTTTCAAATGACAAATACTATTTTGTATATTCTTTTAAAAATGAAATCTACAGCCTCGTGACTGCTGACTGAGGCCTTTGGAAATCTCAATAATGAGAGCAGCATAAATATCAAACTAGATTGCAGTAGGTTAATTTTGAGCAGAGGAAGCAATAGGATATTCATATATAAAGCCAGGGAATCTGTGCTAGTCATTTTTGGAGTTCTGAACTAATCCGTAACAGAACTATCCCATGACTGCAGTTGGCAGTGAGGAGAACTGAGTGAGCCCAGAAGATCCCCAGATTGTAGTTTGAATCAAACATAGACTTTGTGGTATAATCTGGGCTCATAGTCAAATAATCTAGATTCAGTACCTTGATAATTCATATAAAATCATCTTATCTTGGAAATTTATTCTAACTTGTACCAGAATTTTATTCTTTTGAAACTCTGGGTGTATTTAGAACCAAAAAAGGAAACAAACCCCTTCTTAGAACATATCTGAAATGAAAATTATAGAGTTCTTGTTCCAGTCTGAACATTAGGAGATGAATGTTGCATCAAGAGGTTCTGGATTCAGGGTCTGGGCCCTGATTGCCCCCTGGCCAGTCACAGGAGGGTGGAAAATGCCCTGACTAGAACCTAAGCCAGGTAAGGTACCGCAGGCACTTCACCTGTCAGAGGGAGCAGTGCACTCCCACCTCATTTCAGAATGCATTTTAATCTGGAATAGTCAGCTCTGGCCTACAACACAGTATCTTTCTATACCAGCTCCATTGCTATCCTCTCCTTTCCAGATTACCCAGTTAATAAACAGAAAATTCCAAGAAGTCACAAAAGACCCACCCCAAAGCAGAGGTAGCTCCTCCTGCCAGAAGGTGAGGCCTGAGGCCCAGCTGCTGCCCCCTGATAACACACAACCCTCCTGCAAACACCCCAGGCGGGGCAAAGGGGCAAAACTGCACCAGTGAGGCACCTCAAGGCTCTCCATTTCCTCCTAAAGCAAGACCCTGCACGTGTCCAAAGTCTGGGGCTCACACAGCCCCTGGAGCAGGAGAGGAGTCAGCAGGGTGGGCTGGGAGGGGACAGCGGGTCCCTCCTGCAGGGCCCCAGTGCCTCTGTCCTTTGTGCTGCACTGGGGCTGCCCAGCGGCACAGCACACTCTGCTCCCACCATCGCTGCTTTATGGGTTCGCTGACTTTTTCTCAGATGTCACCCCCAAGACAGCAAAGAGATGGTGAACTGCTGCCCCGGGAGCTTCATCCCACTTAACTCCCTAAGGAATCTTCTTCGTCACTGTTAATAGTGAAAAACTGCCTGCAACTGTGGTTGGCAGACAAAACAAACTTTAACGACACCGTTTTAACTGATTTCACTACGAATTAAGATGAGCAGAGCAGTGCACTTGAACAGCAAATCTACAGAGTATATTACAATACCTGTAATAGCAAATTTATCTTAATGCAAAAAAAAATTAACATTTCTAATGAAGCATAATAATTGGGTGGTATTGACATTATTATATATTCCAAGGATATATTCTCACCTTCTCACAGAGAGCAGAAAACTGTATTTCCCCATTCTACCTGTGGAAAATTCAAGTATTTTCAAATATACTTCAGTATTTTACACTAATACACAAGAATACTACTGTGTTACAGCAGAAACATAGAGCTTTGAACCTATTTGTGAGATAGAGACTTTGTTTCTCTTTGTTTCTCTTCTGTGATTCTGCATCTCCTGATCTACGTGTTTAACACCGAGGCGTTACAAGGTTGGAAAGAACAAATAATAACTTTAAGGTGCTGCACCTTATATTGGACCATTTTTTAGTCTGTAGATGATTATTACCAATCTTAGAACATAGAAAAATTTGGGCTGAGAAAAACAATTTTGGGAACAAACAATAAAACAGAGTAAACCAAAGTCTCTAGACTGCAGGCCACTTGCCAGCTCTTCTTACAGGAACTTTCAGTTCTGCTGCTTGCTTTGAGTGTAGCAAAAAGATAAACATTTTCTTGCTGCAAGTGAAAAAACACTACCATGCATGACAAGTTGATAAGCACTATCAAGGCTTGTATCGGGAGTTTATTAGTTCGTTGGAACCGGATACAAAAAGTGGTGGAAAGTTTTGATGTGTTGCTGAAAAAAGAAAAATAACTGGTCAATGCCCAGAACTATTGCGCTGAGAAAAGGTTTTCTATTCTTAGTAACTGGAGTTTTCACTGCTATAGATAATTTTACTTTCTGTTTGTAGTAAATTCCTCAATGTATCTGCCTCCTTTGTATCCCTGGCACCACTGTGTGGTGGGTCTGTATTTCCAGGTGGGACAGATACAGCAGTCTAAATTCTACTCTGATAAGCAACTATGTTCAAGTCATGGCACAACAGGCAGAATCTGAGTGACTTAGTTATGTTAAAAATAAGCCTTTTCTGCTCTTGGTCTTTTCACATTAACTGTAGATGTTGGGATCTTATTGCCATGTTTTTGCCTGTTGTAGTTTTTGAAAATTAAACGTAGTGTATGTAGGTATGGTACAAAATAGGTGCTATGATAGGTCCTGCCATACACCATTATTTAGCACTTGCCTGATTAAATTCTTGTCTGATTATTTTTCTGCTGTTGGCCTATGGGCCTTACAACAAATTGATAGTGTTTGACTCTTGATATTGTCACCAAATCTGTATCTGTACTAAGATCTGCCAAAGTAAATATTAAAAATCCTGCCATACATCCCAAATGTCACTTTTAGTTTCCCTTTTGTGAGGGTATGCAGCATAATATAAACAAGGAGAAACAAAGAGATAAGGCAGTGATGTAGTATCAGGGTTTACCAGCCAAACTTGGATGTGGGTATATTAATCACAGATGATAAAAACATAAGGGAAAAGGTTGCAGGTTTCAGGAAGAGACTTATATCCTACACTGTAATGACTTTTTGTATCATTTATTTTATTGAACAATTATTTTAGGAAAGTTTTCATGTTTTTTCTTACAAAAGTAACCATGCTATTTCATAGTCCCTTTCCCCCACTAAGACAGGCTTTTTAAGCACCATTGACGTTTGTGGTATGCCAATTTTTATGGCTCTAGAGAAATAACAATAATACACTTAGGAGAAAATTGAGACACATTATGTCTGGAAAATGTTGTTACACTCCGTCAAAGAAATAAGAAGAACTTATTTTAATATCCTGTCTCACAATATGGGGTAAAATGGACAAGAAAATTAGGATGGGTAGATGAAATGTATACTTTAGCACTATGTGAGAAGTGACCAGGCAGCTAATATTTTCAGTTATTTGCAAGACTTCAATGATTCCCAGATGCCTGAAGTAGGGCAAGGAGGAGGACTAGGAATTTCTTCTGGATTTGATGGTTGCTTGGCGCTGTGGAATGTAGATACCTTTGCCCATTTGTATAAGAATTGTGTCCTTTGCCTTGGCTTCCCAGTGGGAGCTCACAACTGAATACACAGACAGTCTTTCAGGACTTCCTTCCTCCTTTATTGAGGGCACAAACAGGAGATGCATGTGCAGGATGTTTATGGAAAAGAATAAGAAAGTTCTACTCTTACAGCAACTGAATGCTCCTGAGAGTGTCACACATATGTGGATATTTGGTGAAAGTAAACATGTTCCTGTCTGTTTTGAAGGAGAAAAAGCGAAGGCTTTTTTTCCTCTGTGTTTTCAGACACTGAATAAAATTCTGCTGCAAGAAAGAAATTGTTTGTGTGCAGATGCTTGGTTGCCTTGAAAATATAAACAGTTTTCTTGGTAGCATATTTATTCACCATATTAATATTAGTCAACTAGAAGTTATTATTTTTTTTAATTGAACTGCTCTCAGGCTAATAGCACAGAAGTATTGCTATTGGCATGCTAGATATTTTCAATTAATTAAGTAAATAAGTTCACTAATTTAATAAATTATTTTTCAATCAGTTATTTATTAAATTCATTTATTTAATTGCTTATCTTCTGATTCTCAAAACTAAAATATTAAAACTTAAGCGACAGACCAGACACTGACATGTACATGTAAATTCAGGAGTGGGATATGGCCTGAAATTAAAGCTCTCTTGATACAGGAGACAGTTCCACTACTAAGCAACTGTGGCTAAGAGCAGCTCTAAAGGATTCAGAATGTGAGCAGTCTGGTAAGAGGGCCAATAAGGTGAACATTTCAATTGAAGGCTTTTGTGAGCTCAAAAGCTTCTTGCTGTGCAAAGAAATTCCTCAAAAATGTCTGGTATTTGATGGCAGCAGACCTTTGTATTGTGATAACCATCAGATAATCTGTTTTTTTATAATCTATATTGTGATAATCAGCAGGTAACACCTTATGAAAGTACTGTACCTTGACTGGGGCATGAAGAAAGCAGGATACCGATGGATCATCAGTCCACTGGATCAAGGGAATTGGTGTAGGCCTGTAACATAAATAGTAACCTGTGAGAATTGAGAAGCAAAGGAGGTATGTCCCAGATTAGCTGACTGGCTGCCTACAGGAGAATCACACTGCTTAAAGAATAAACTGTCTTTCAACTTCACACCAACGAGTTGGGTGCAGGTATTTCATAAGCTGAATAGATCACATATGGCAAGCACAGACACACCAGACAGATGGCATTTGTCTTCTGAGGTCTAAGAATATTTTGCCTTAGTTTGTGCCATAAGGAGCTAATAAAACTAAGATAAAATGCAAAAGAATATTGTTTGATAACATTTGTCTTATACTGTGCCTGATGGAGTTAATGTTCAGGGTAGAATAAAGTTCATATATAATAAGAGGTCACTGATCTAGCACTTTAGACTCATTATCCTGCCTAAATGAGATTTTTTAACTTTTTGTAATCAAGTTCTCCTAGGTTAGGTTAAGTCTCCCAAAACAAGTATCCTCTTTCAAGAAGGAACACTGATTTTAAAACAAAATTTTACCTGAATTATCTTAAAAGCCTTGTCAATTTGAGAGTAATGACATGAGACCTCAATGGAGAATTTGTTCTGTTACCCTGACTTAAGTCCAGAGAAAAAACCAGACTCCCATGGTAGCTGGTGCACATCAACGTTCAGTCAGGTAGCAGTATGGAAGTTCACAGCAACTGAAGTTTTCACTCAGATTGTTCTGGAACTCAGAAAACACCTTAGCACCATTTAGGGGAAAATCTCTCTTCCAAAGAATTATTATCAAGCCAGTTCTAAAATGTCTGAGAGAGATAAATCTAAATCTCTCAGGACCTTTTTCAAAGAAAAGTAAAAGAAATGGTCACACAAAATTATATCTGCATATTGAAGTATAAGTCAGCAGGAATGTAGCTAGGAAATATTTTATTGTTTTTAACTAAGAGATATTTATTTGCATTTGGCCAAATATGTAATGTTTGAATGCAGGATTTATTTAACACTAAGTTAAAATCCTCTGAAAATAATGTAGACAATGAATGCGTGTTAAAATCTTTTTCTTGTCCAAGAATTTATATACCCTGTTCCAAATACTGACATGGTTTGTAGTTATTATTTTTTATTTTACAATGAAGTTCAGACAAAATCATTGAGCCACAGTATCAGTTCACTGGTCTTATCAAATCTAAACTGTGCAGTTACCTCCAGGTCTTTTTACACAGGAATGTAAATTCACTACTAACACAGAATGAATAGGAAAATATTCAGAAATAGGACTTTAAAATAAAAAGAAAGCTAAAACAATGTTTATTTGCCTCCATTTAATATTTGATGTAATTCTGAAAGATTATGTAAGTATTGACTTTAATGTATTTGAGACAACAAGCTGTTGTCTCATTTTCATTTTATCATTGGATCTACTATTTTTGCAATACCCACCAGCTCAAGTGATAATAACGAGCTTGTGATTTCCATTGGTGACAGTGACCACAGAAACGTGGTGAGGGGGAGAACAACAACTCATTGACTGAAATGACTCCGTATTTTTCAGAACACTCTTGCAAGAAACCTGTTGGCAAAATGAAAATTATATAACTGTTACTATTCCATCTGCATCTTTCAAAATGATTAAATTAAATGCACGAATGAAGGAAAAAGCAGAACTGTTTTATCTGTAAAGGTATAAATACATATAAAATTGTTTTCATGAATTACTTTATATGCAGTCAAATGCATAATTCTTCTTCTACAGCCAGCTTTTCCTTTTGTTTTTTGTGTTCTTTCACATTAATGGAAAAGACATAAAACAATAGCAAGATACCAGTAGGGATTTGCATAATGCCACGTTATATCACATCTCAATGTACAACAGACTTTGCAAAATTTCATAGTACAGGGCCTTGTATTGAATATTGCAAGATGTATTTAGTGTCCAAAGGATTCCTAATTATCCATATATTTGCATAATTACCGTGAAAATAATTTCCTTCTCAATGGACGAACATTTCAAACTTTGGCCTCGAATTCTGGTCACTTTTCACACACCTGCCACCACAGTACTTTGCAAAACTTTTCAAAAACTTAATTTTTGAGAAACAAAGCATTGGCAACCTGTCAGGGAGACAAGCAAAAGAAGACATATGCATAGAGAAACATATAACCCACTGCTTTCATAACTCACCACAAATTCATGGAGAAACAATGTGAATGGAGAAAAACAACCATTAAGAACTGCATTTCATAATGTCTAAGTTCTCTGAGAATATCCAACATTCCTGAGGCACAAAGAATATTCGTGTTGTTCCAGCAGCTGATTTAATTTCCAATATGTGTGTCTCCCAGAGCAACAAACTGTATTTGTATTTAGTCAATACAGTGATAACCTGAAATGTATGAGGAACTGCAGCATCATAGGCCTGACTGCACAATTAAGTTAACAGGAGCTGTGCTTCAGCACTGAGTCTGGATCAAAATGGAGATCTGAGTGTGTCCTACATCACCTTTGAGAAGGCATCTCTTCTCCTACTCACACATCACTGCAGAAGTATTTAGAATGGCACTTCTAAGACCCCTTCATTTAAAACAACAGGCCAGCAGTATATTTTTTTTTTGAAGGATGCATATTGGGAGCACTCCCTGATTCTGAAACACCCCATTTCAGAATGTTTTGTAGGGAATTCTGATTATTTGGAGGTGGAGAAACTGTTGTGAAGCAATGGCTTAGATGTGGTGCACCAGGAGTACTGCACCAGGAATTCATCTCAGTGAGCTCTAGTGTTTATCTCTGCTCAAATATCAATATCTCTGCACCTAGATATCAATATCTCTGCTCTTTACCTAATGTATTTCTGCACTGATAGGAAATTACATAGAGCTCCCTTCTGAATTTCAAAAAATATGAATTAAGTATGAATTAAGAATCCTTACAAATTTTCATGAAACAGAGACAATTGCAAGGCAATAAACCTTTGTGGGAAAGGTGCTATTTAGTTGTGCTTTTAGCCTTACTTGCCTCAAATATAATTTGATCCTCTACATTTAAAACTGAACTTTTCCACATTGGAATTGTTTTAATAACAGAAGGGATGTGTTAGTTAGTCATTGATAGCCACAGATTATATCCCTGAGTAAGAATTCAGTCTTTATTACCATAGTAAAAGAGCTCCAAGACACAAGAATGTGGTAGCAAAGAAAGGGATCTTCCCAAATCTATGTAACAAAAGTACTATCAGAATAATTCTCTAAGTATGTGCTGCTCCAGTATGCAGTTTTTAATCATTAAAAAGTGCAGTCTTTTGTAACTTGAAGATAAAGACTTTAATGGGAATTTTTGTGAATGTATTACTTTCCTGTTAAAATACTTGGAACGCCTTGTTAATCCTAGTAAAGCAGCAAATGGCATGTAAAGATGAATGGAATTGAAGAATACAGTCCTCCTCTATGGAAAAAAAGTACTACACAGCTGAATGATAAGTTCTTCACAGAAAAGTATAAACTGAGTAGAGTAATAGAAAGAATTCCTATCAAGTATGGCTAATTTAGTTCTTACTGAAGTAAAAAATGTTACAAATTTAATAAATCTTGATTAAACAATTTTTCATAATATGGGAACATTATCATACATTCTATAACATTATCTGTACTCCCATAGGTGCAATATCTATTTCTACTTAATTTTTAGATTTACAGCCATATCGATTGTTCTCAGCCAGGGCCTAAATTTGAGTGATTGAAATCATGACCAAACATTTCAGAATACAGGAAATGTATCGTACCAGGTTCTGCCTCACTGCAACAAATGATCATTTAAGGAGCAAGATCCAACCGTTACCTATGTGTATTTATAGCTACACAGATACACACACATATGGTTTGCTTTAGTAGATGTGAAGGAAATAACCCCTTTTCTATAAAATCCACTTTTAATGGCTCTAGGGTGATTTAGCAGCGTAACCTCCCTAAAGATGACGGTCTGGTTTTGTAGAATAAGTCCAGATTCAGAGTAGAATCTTTCAAAACTCAGCAAATTCCTCTTTGAGTCCTAACTATGTCCAATTCTTGTCGTTTGAGAGGATGAATAACTCTTTGACAGCACCCATTTCTCTTCACTGATAACAGGGTACTCCTCAGTCATCTTGTTCATCACTGTACCTGAGTTTTAGACACCCAAAGTAAGGAGAGATTAATTATCCTTAAATTCACTATGTTCCTTAAAGGATTAAGAAATGAAAAGCCAGCACATTATTTTTCTTACATACAAGATCAGAAGAAATAGTGGAAAATAGGACTATTCTAATATTGTCTCACTGTAGCTGCCTATTCTATTTATGACACCACTTTATAAAGTGCCAAGTCTATTCATGCAACCTACAGATATTCTAAATGACAAAATAAAATTAAGCATGAATATAGAAAAAGTCAAGCATTTCTCATGCAGTAATAACTTCCACCTATAAACATATTCTAAATTGTACTAGACAAGGCTAATATTAAAAATTAAAAAATTAAGCAACTAGACATTTGACTCACAGAGAAGCAACATGATCAAAGATAAAGTCTAAATGACAAAACAGTTTTACTCAGTAATTGTCTACTTAAAATTACGGGCAGTAATATTTTAGTCATTATCATCATATTGATAAAACTTCAGAGAGTACAAGACTGTACATGAAACACTGTGTTGTAAAAACCCCTGTAGTATGAGGTTATAATGAAACTATTGAATTTCCTCGTTTATAGAAGCCCTACTGAAAATCAAAGACTGCAGAAATAAGTATCTTTATTACCTGACATCTCCACAAGGCATAGACCCATTTGGAAAAGAGGAAACTGATCTGCACAACCATAAGTTTAGAATATCTTCACACAAATACATTTGTGAGAGACTATTTTGTTTCTAATGGAACACAGCAAAATGTTCTTCTGACAGAACCTTTTATTCTGAGTCCCTATTTCTGTATTTTACCCTATAAATCACTTCTATAAATCATGAGTGTTACATAGGTCAGTGTGAATTATTAAAACCAAACCTTAATCTATGGAAAAGAGTCTTGATTTGAATAGATTTTGCTTTTAAATCAAACTGGAACCCCAGACCAAATTCCCTTTAACACATTCAATATGCCTGAGCTGATTTTGGTTTCATTTCAACACAGCAAATAGTTCTATTGACAGGTAATAACGTGAAACTTGAGAGATTTTTGGCCCTGATTCATGTGGAATCTGGAGCATTAGTAAGTCTAAAGTGTGAGAAACTAGTATGGAAATTAAGGAATTATCCATGCTAATATTTACATGCCAAATTATTTACTAAAATGAAAAGTTTTTGCTACATTCATGAAATACAGGTCCCAAATTGTACAAGGGAAGTTCCCTCTCTTGTTAAATGCAGAGTGGTTGAACATTGGAGCCTGGAAATGCCGCTTGATAAAAATGGCTGGTGCCAGTCCCAGAGGAGATTCTCTCTGGAACAGACTCTGAGAGCTGGATTAACACACTGAATAAATAAGGATGATGACCTTCGAGATATTACTACTGGCAATTTCTTTGTACTCATTCCTCTGGAATACTCCAGTTGGTTTAGGAGGAGAGGGCTCAACAAATTAACCCTAAGCCATATTCTTAATTCCACACGTAACCAGGCTCCTTGGCTGCGTGGGGAGCTGCCACTCCCACGAGGATGCGTTTGTGGGAGGGGAAGTGTCACCCAGCTGTGTGTCTGTAAATCTGCATATCTGCATTTCCCTTCACTCCCACCAGTGTCTGGGCTGGGGCTGCCACAAGAGGCAAAAATGAGATTGGGAATGGCCTGCTGACTCCCTTATAAGAAAGCACATTGCCTGATAACTGGAAAACTATTTTTACCTTATTTCAGTAGTTGGACCAAATGAAAAAGCTGTTGTGACGTGTTGTCCCAGAGACATATTTCAGACACTTGCTTTGAGCTGCAGCATGCTCTGAAATGATTGGCATAATCCAGGAATCATCCAGGAAAACTACACTTTTTCCTTCAGAAGTTTTGGTTTATGTGTTATTTCACACTGTGCACAATACTTGATTCCACGTTTCAATGATACAAATACATATTTTCACCGAATATTTACACTCTTCACATGTGCCCATTAATAATGTAACTCTCACTTCCAGATGTAACATGGATTTTTACCTGTAGCATGAGGTTTATCCTTAAAGTGCCTGCTTGACTGTAGTGAATAATGTAAAAACCACATTTTCAGTTCAGCCACCTTAAACAGTGACCTAAAGGAATCACTAATGGCTAGTGACAGAAAACAACTCGGTTTTAGTTTGCTACTGTTTGGCATTAAAAAGGTCTTTTAATGCTTGGATTGAAGTTTTCTGGCAAAATCTTTATTGGCTTCACTTGAATAAGTGATAACCACTTATTCACCAAAACAAATACTTACACAATTCCATCAGAATTCCTTGAGTATTTACTAGCATGGACAAATCACAATTTACAGAGGCTTTTGCCTGAAATGCAAACTCTGTCCTTAGGTGAAGAGTCTGCCCTAAAATGCAATAGTCTTGTTTAAAATACAGAGGAGAAGCCTTCGTGGTGCTCTCTGCACTTCATTTGACTGCAGCCTTCATTTGACCATTAATCCTCTAATGCCATAAATACTGTAGGAAAGACATGCTAATAAAAAAGACAGCACTGACACCATTAATCATGTGTAGGAGTATATAAATACTGCAGAAATCTCTCTCACTTTTAAAAAAAAATCAGCATTATAACAATTTTCTGGGAGACTTTAGAATAATTTCACTGTGGAAAAATATTTTTACTCTGAAAATATTTTTACTGAAAAATATTTTTACTCTGAAAATAGTTTTAGTCTTTTTCATAACCATATGATTTTAATTATCATTGTTATTTCTCTGTCAGCTTTTAGTGAAATACTTATGGATGTGATATTATTGTATCTGCTCTCTATTCTGTTCGTGGGAAGGTTTGATTTAGTTAGCAAGGAAGTTTGGTCCAGCTGAAAAAATGCATTTCAGCCTCTGTATCAGAGCTTTGTAAACCTGGATTAGGTCAATCTTCAAATGGCTGATAGTTGGGAAAAACAGTTATCTCCTCATTAAGACATATTACAATGAGGTTGTTCAAATAAAATACTTCTGTGACAAAAATGCCCAAGGTACTTACATTGAGAAAAGAGTCAGCAAATCACTGTTCTCTGATACAAGTTTGCTGCAGGGCACTCTGGAACCTCACTCGGTTTGTGGAATTTAAGGGCACTGGTGGAATTCCCAGATTCCATACACCACATTCCTAAAATGTTGATAAAGACCGAGTTTCAGTTACTTACACGAAATTTTTAAAGGTCATCAAAATAAAGCTGCAAGTTAAAACTCATCACAATGCAGCATTATTTTTACAGTAATCTCTATTTTCCAGGTATTTATAAAGCTGAGTTGTTCAGCCCATTTCCTGTTATGAAGAAATTCTTCCTAATTTTGAGGTATGGATAGTGGCATCATTCATAAAGAGGCAGAGAATAAAATGACTTAAGGTAACTATTCCAATATATAACTTTTAGGGGTTTATAGGAATCGATTTCATGTTCTACTTACAAGCTATATTGAAGAATATTACGTTTGTAAAAGAAATACTTGACCAAAATCATCTTCCACTGTACTTCTCTCTTCCCCCTTCCCCAGTCATACTGAAGCCTTTTCTCTCTTTTACCCTGGAGTGTAAAAAGACCCCGTTCCTGGGGAAGTATCCAGTCCAGCTCTCATCGGGGAGTTGGGAATGTTCAAAATATTCAAAAATATATTTCAAAATCGAGGCGTGCAAAATCAGAAGTAAAATAATCTCGTATATGAAAATATGTTTTGTGCTGACTGTATGTAGATAATTGAAAACACACATGGGTCTATTACAGTAACATATGTTAAATCTCATATCTTCAGATATTAAATCCTGAGTATTGAACCTGAATGTCAAAATAAATGTAAGGTACTACATTTATGTATTTTTGGCTATGTAAATATTCCTAAATATTACATTATGCCTTCATTTTACTTTATTTTTTGAAAGAAAACCAATTTTACTTGCTTGTGGAACTTCAGCATTGATAAACAATTTCTCTTTGAAGCTA
Organism: Neopelma chrysocephalum; assembly: GCF_003984885.1. Taxonomy (NCBI): domain Eukaryota; kingdom Metazoa; phylum Chordata; class Aves; order Passeriformes; family Pipridae; genus Neopelma; species Neopelma chrysocephalum. Next base: position 1,726,658 of record NW_020897724.1, read on the forward strand.
TATAAAAAGTCATAAACTTGACTTTTATTGCATTTTTATAGAGCTCTTGTCAATATTCCAGAGTTTGTCTTTTGGTCGGTCTTCTACTGTGAGAACTTTTGTGTCAGAGAACACACAGTCCACGTCACAGCAAGACTTTCAATTATATTTACTTTAAATAAAACTGTTTTCCTGTTTCAGGTGATAGAGTTTTGTGATTATTTTTAAAAATCTGTTCCTTACATCTAATATTTAAAATAGTTTCATCTTATCTGGCATTATTCCTAGTTTGTAAGCCTGTGTTCATTGCTTTCCATATCCATGGGTGGTATTCACTACACAGAGCCAAAGTCTTGCTGTAAGTACAGAGGTGGCTTTGGCTCCAAAATCTAAATCATAAGTCTAAATAACATTGTAGAAGTAGTTTTTATTTATGATATATAAATGTAATATCCTTCCCTGTGCAAAGTGCGCTTTTGCAAGCAGATCTGTAATCGGAATTGAATAATTCAATTGGTGGAACTCCACAGAGGAATGGAGCTGCCTGGATACAATGCTGTGTAGAACTGAGGATTTTTAATTCTTTTTACTCAGCAGAAAATAAATATATTTGGCTATTGTTTTGCAATGTTTATGGGAAAATTAAAATACCTAAATTTTTTCATAATCCTTTTTTTGCTTATTGCTTTTCTTATGGGTAAAATATTCTATTCTGTTATTCAAAGCTGTGTTGAAAGCAGAGATAATTCATGTCCATACAAATGTCAGGATTATGTATATGAGTTTTAAGTATTCACACTGAGTATAATTCTGATATGAGTAGAAAACATAGAATATTTTTCCAATACAAACTATAGATTTTTGAAGGACTATATAATCCTCACAAATGTTCTAGGGCCCACTTTTCTCTGGGGTAGGTACCCTCTCTTACATACACTGGTTACAGGAATAAATGCTAATAAATGAGGCATCTTTAGCTAATAATAGCAAAGATATAATTTATAGTACTAATGGAATTTACTGTATGTACTGCTATGGATTATACTTTCCCACTGTATAATCTGTTTTATTTCAACTGTAACTCAAGGATGGCAAAGGAAGGTCTGAATAAACATGAATTGGAGATGTTGCAACTGAGCACAGGAGTGTAATGATGGGAAATTTTTCCTACAAATGATCTCTTTGCAAAAAGCTTTAAACGTCTGATTTCCTCCAGAGAACTCAATCCAAACCCCTGATGTTATTAGAATGAGTGTGGCCCTTACACCATCATTCCCTGTGACTGATTTGTGCCATACCAAGATTGCACAGGAGGGAGTTTGCTCTGACCCCACCTATGCAGTTCCCACAAAGGTCACCACTGAAACTTCTTCCCTCAGTGCCTGCCAGGGATTTCTGCACTGTGGAGGCTGAGGAAGCTGATGGCATGACTTTTAAAGAAGCCAACAGCATCATCAGTTATATACAATGATTACATTTTTGCCTGCTGATGTTCATCCATTCTTAAAAGGGAATGAAAACATTATGAAAAGACGGGAGTTACACCGAACCAGCAGTGTTTTACTTCTCTCATACTTGGGAATCAGATTACAATTAAACAGCAATGATGGTTGGCTTTTGTATTTTCATTTTCCCTTCCAGTAAGATAGAGCACTAAAAAAAAGGAAGAAGAGAGAAGGACAGAGGTGGCAAGGCATCCAAATATGACCAAGATTGTTTATGTCAATGAGCTTGGCAAAGGGATTAGCATGTTTATGTGACTGTCTCATGGAGCTGGTTTGCAATGCTCCCTTACCCACTACATCCTTCCTTGCTCATATTTCAAAGGTCTTTGTTTCAGGATTCCAAACATACAAATCAAAAGTCAAATTATTAACTCAGCAGTGGAAATTGAAGCTGACTGACTCTGTCAAGTCAATGTTTACTATTAGAAATAAGTTTAAATTTCATGTCATCACCCAAATCTTGCACCCATTAGCTTTGAGTGCTGACTGTGTCACTGTGCTGTGACATGTGTTTGTGTGTTTGGGTTTAAGTGATTGGGAAGAGCTATTTCCCAATATCAAGCAAATGACTAAAAATTTTTTAAGGATAACTCAGCCATTGAACATAAAAGACCCTCCCATTTCATGTTACAATTCTCATCTTTACTGTGTCTCAGGAATGCTCTGATTCATCCCAATGGAACACTTCATGTACTATATTTCCATCATGATACCAACAATTTGCCAAAACGGCAATTTCTCTCCACACCAAGTATTGCTCACTCTTAAATCAATGTATACTGTCTGCTTCCATCCCTGCTCTGTCTCAATTATTATTTTGTGTAAGATAAGAAAATCCCATTTTTACCACTGGAGAGCCAGGCTGCTTAGGTCACAAGATTCTCTTGGCTTAATCCTTGAGTATGAATCATGAACTTGCCCTAATAAGTCCCGGCATTCTTCAGATGATCAAGAGAGCTTACCAAGGCTTCCAGAGCTTTCCACATTAATTATCACCATGTTTAAAGTATCAAAAGCAGTAGCTGATTAAGAATTATTAAGACTATAAGTTGTTTATTTTTACTTTTCCTTTCCGTCCTCTATTTCTCATTCTCATGTGCCTTGATGTTGTGAATGGCAATAATACAACTCAGCTAATAGAAAACAACATATTAAAAAGATTATGAAAAATATAAAAGTAGACTGAAAATTATCAATGTGAAAAACTGGAAGCAAATTTGCCTGCTTTCTACATTACATGGATATAAATTAAGCTATAAATAATGTCCGTGATTTCAGTTCAGAAAGAGCTTTTTTCTCATGTTTAATATGAGAAAGTTGTAAGAGAACCAGACTAAGAGTAAGCCTCTACTCTGCAAACTTAGAACCTCTGCAAAAGTACACACTGCTAAGAAGTCATCATAAATGCCATGTGATTAAATGAGTATTCTGTTAGAAATAAATAAGATAAAGACCTTAGAAAGAAAAAAAGAAATTATTTTTTAACACTTGAAAGTGGAAAGAGAATATTCATTCTGGATTTAGAGTACAGAAAATTGCTGGAATAAGTCTGGATTCTTCTGAGTACTTTAAAACTGGAAATGTGGGCACGGGAAAGATTTTATATTCATGCCCCAAATATAGATACTAAACCTAGCAGAAGTTAAACAAGAATGAGTAATTATTACCCCATTAAGTTTAGCTACCAAAAATATTTTTGCATTTTTACCAGCATTAACACATCTAAATAAAGATTGAGTAAATTCCTCAAAGACTATTTTAAGTGTGGCACAGCACAACAGGATAAAAGTGTATTTTATATTTGGAAAATTGAGTTCTGTACTTAACTGGCAGTTAATTAACCATGTGTATGTGTGGGTCCATTACACGACACACCCAAGGCATAGTCAAAATCATTGGGGAACTTTTGTGGAGACAACAAATATTTTTACAATAATAGTGATTAAGCCTGAAAATAAAAGCAAAAAGCCCTGAAAGGAAATCAAAAGTGAGTCAAACTCACTGGTGGTTACTTTCATACTTCTCATCCAAAGTGAGTCAAAATCACCAGGCGTTACTCTCACATTCATCATCATATAAACTGTACTATAAGAATGCAGTCAAGAGGAAAAGAAGAAACAAGATGAAAGGAGAAAATCGAAGACACAGCTTTCATATTATTTCCAAAGCTGACAAATTTGAGAAGAATACTACTAAAAGTGGTATTAAATAGGAAATCCCTTTTTGAGCACTCCAAAGAATGAAATCTCAAAGAGAACTAAAACCAGTGGAATAACAAATCCTTTGAAATCAAATTCAGGTACTGTATTGAGATATTGAGATATTTACAAATTTAAAAAATACACAAAATATCATAAAGGTTCAGTACAGCCCTTTTTTGAGGCATGATTTAGTGACACATTTGAGCAAGTGAGTAGGTGAACATGAGTCTTGCTTCCAAGGACTTGCATAATTTCGCACCCAAGTTCAGGAAGTGACTCTAAGTAGTACCAACCTGATTCAATAAACTATTTGAAGACACAGGTGCTGAGCATTGAATTTAATATTTCCTATGTACTTTATCAGATAAACAGAATCTTTCTCTGGAGTGAAGGTGTCTCTGCAGACATAGAAACATTCTCTAGTTCTATTGTTTTTCTGACAGTACTGTATACAGAAATTGTGCAGAAAATCTAGCATGTATGGGTAGAGAATGATGCCATCCCAGTTTTAAAAACCCATTATTTGTTAGAGATAAGCTCAAGCCACTTAAGTGAGAGCTAGACATAGATAAGCAACACTTTTGGAAAAAACTTTAATGTATCCTTTCCAGACTTGCTGAAAAACACTGAAAAGTCTCATAAAATCATGCAAAAATTTAAACTAAAATTTTAGGCTACTGCTGTGAAGAATGTTTAGAGAAGAAGTATAAAATTCTCCAGAAGCTATACTGTTTGATTGTTAACTCTTTTTGTCCTGTTCCTCATTGCCTCTGAAAATATTTTGTTCTGTTTTTATGGAAGGGTACAAATGTCCTTTTCAGCCTCTTTCACAATTTATATAAGAAAAAACCCCAACTCTAAAGCCCTGCATTCAACAAAACACAGCATAACATCTTAACCAAATAAAGCATTGCCCTACATTCTGATTTGCAGACCTCAAAATAGAAATTAAATGTTTTACTTCAGCAACGTGGCAAATTTACTTTCTAAGACAAAAAAACTTCAAAAAAGTTACCTTATCTGGGTACTCCTTCCAACCTGACACTGGAAACTGTAGAACGAGACATTGTGCCCAGAAGTGATGATGTACATGATGTGAATTAGTGGGGGTCACATTCAGTTACTGTCTTACAATGGCATAAATAAGAGAAAAAGATGACAGAAAAGAAACTATTTCCAATGTTGTTTTTCCTTTTGGATGAACTGAGTTTGCACAGAGTTACAAAAATGAACTGAAATTTTAAGGCCGGAGTACAGGCATAGCATGCTCCTAAGAAGAATCTGTCTGTTTATGTCTTCCATATGGTGTACAAACACAAAAATAATGATGTATCTGAGCAAAAATACAACTTTTTATCTATGAAAAGCAAATTATTATTAAAACTCTTTTCAGATAGCTTTAAAAGGAACGATGATAAAAATAAAGGCAAGAATATAGCAAAAGTGTGATGATTTTGAGTGCTAGACAGGCATACAAATAATTTCCTAAAACTTCTATCAGATATTATTAAGCACATTTTTACCCAGAGAGCTCCATCAGGATTCTAGTGCAGATTGTTAATTAATTCTTCATATTCTCTATGTATGACTACAATAAAGTATTAAAACCCTAGCAATCTGAATTGCAAAATTTGGAAAATTATGCTCTTCTGTCAAGTGAAGATACACAGGACTTACATCATCGTTCTCCTCAGTCAGCAGTTACTTCTGTTGTTTGTTTTGTTTAGTCTCTCAAAGGGACAAGGGAAGGAGAACAATATATTTTCTCTGAAAATACTGCTATTAATATATTATATCTACTTCCAAGTATTAAATTCAACTTAGTGTATGCAGTGATCAATAGAAATGAACTTCCTGGGGCACTCAATAAGGCAGCAAGGCTGCAGTGATTAAACACCAACATAAGTCACAAGTACTGTTGGCTGTTCTCTCTCTTTCTACCCTGAGGGTTTTCTCTTGCCTCATGTACCAGTAGTTTTACATGAGAAGCCCAACAGATTTTTTTTCTTATGCATTTAATACATTTTAATATATAAGTTCAGCAATGATAATTATATCAGTTTAACATTCTACACTTCTCCAAGCTGTGCATGGTCTTCATTTAGCTCCCTTATTTATTATGAGATAATGCATATGTATATGCACAGGATTCTTACCACATCCCACCACTGTTTATGAATTCAAAAAGCAACTGAGTTTATTCTTTCTTCAGAACAAAGAATGGAGCATGTTATTTTTATGTACCACTAGAAAAAAACTGATAAAGAGGAAATGAAGCAGGGAAAGAGAAAAACAAAGTAAGAAATGAAATCCAAGTTTCTAATGCAGCAATGTAATGCCAAGAAACAGCTCCAGAGAAACTGAGTAACTGCCAGCTTTTCTACCTGTTGCCAAGAAAACGTTGCTGTGTTCACTGATCCTGTAATTAAACTGAGTATGTTCTGAAACAACTTCTGAATTGTGCCATCTCCTGTGAAGGGGGAGGGAGCTTCATTCCTATAATACACCAATAGAAAGATGCTTCTTCTCTAAAAACTAGGTAGAAGGGCGAGCTTGGTTTAATCATGTACACACATTCTTTAAAGAAAGAAAAATTAACATTGGGAAGGAGAAATCTTATTGCCTACAGACCTTTGGAGGGAAGCACAGAACTATAATTTGCATAATTCAAAATATTAATGTGAAGGGCAAAAAGTTTTCATAGCTATCCTTTAATGTCCTGTAAAAACAGCAGTCTCACTGCCTCCTGTTCTTTTATCAACATTTTTTAAAAGAGAGTTATTAATTGTAGTGTCTTGTAGTAATTTCTAGCTAGGATTTTTAAGTCATTACAATTATCCATGCTAGGCAATATGTTTGTAGATAAGTCTGTCAATAAACCAGATCACACCAGTACACTTCTGCCACAATTTGTCTTGTTCAGCCCAATGTTGTTTAACCAAGATTTCCTGAAGGCTGACTGTATTCTCTTCACCTCCACTGTAGTCCTCTGGGGTCTTCTGCTAACTGTTTATTTTACTTTACACAGCTTTTCTCCATTCCTCCTTTCACATCTGATGTGTTAAAGAAATGTTGGCTTTTCCTGGCTGACTCATCCCTTGCTCTGTGGCTGGCTGTGCTGGGCAGGACAGACCCTCTCAGGCATCAGTCACGCACAATCCCACAACAACTGGGCTTGGAAGGGACCTCTGGAGATCATGTAGCCCAAGTCCCCTGCTGAAACAGGTCCACCTGGAGCAGATAGCACAGGATCACAGCTTTATTGCATCAAGAAATGTCTGGATCACCTACTAAACGTGTGAGAAAGCCCTTGCTTCCGAGACAGTTCCAAATATTCAGCAGAGGAAATTTGGAATCCCAATGGAGGACACCTGAGTTTCCCCTTAACTCCATAGCTCCTTTACTCTTTCTCTGTGATCCTAAGTACACTCCTACCGAACCATTCCAAGTAAAAACATCCCTGTAAAGTCTCACTGCTTCTCTGAACTGCCTTCAGCTCACCCTCAGATTCAGAGCTCAACAAATCAATGCAGTCCAACTTCCTTGAAAGGTCCTTCACATTCCTGGACACTTTGCCACACTCAGTGTGAGCTCTGCTGTTTAAATGACACCTCATGTAACTTTAAGCCACTTTACTGAACTTTCATTTTAAAGATACAACGTTTGTGGAACTAAGAGCTACTGTAAGTAAGAGCAGCTTTAATGCAATTTTTGTAATATGAGAGGGAATTTAATTTGTCTCTGTATCTAAATGATCAAATATGAAACATGTTTTGGTTTGGTCATTAGTTTCTTCAATCTTTTTCTTATTACCTATAATTAAGAAACCAAACATTTTATTTGGTATGAAGCAGCCCAGAAAATAGCAGTAAAAAATGTCTGCTTGTAAATTAAACTCATTCTCTAATTGCTTTGCTGTAATTTACTAAAATTATCTCTTGTATGCCACCACTTAGACTAATTCTACAAAGAGTCCAGGGAAAAAATAAACAGAGTTTAGAGTAATAATATTAATGATTATCAAGCTCCACTATTTCCAGTTTTACTGTTCATTGTTGTTAACTGCTCAACAGTGACTGGAAAATGATCATTAGGGAGGAAGACCTCAGAAAGCTGATTGAGGAGAGCATGTGTATGCTTGGTAGTCAAAATGTAAAAAACAAAAAAAATTAAAAAAAGTGTTACAGACAATCCCCAAAGATGACCAGTCAGCATGTCCCAGTGTGCTTGCTGTTCATGACCAATGCTCATGTCAGTCGTTCACTGACTCTGTTCATGTCAGTGAAGCAAAATGTACTCTGTTAAGCATTACACTTCCAATCATACCCAAAACTGATCCCATGGACTAAGGGTCTGTCAGCTGCAGATCTGGCCAAACACAGTTTTTCATTCTTGTGCTGGACAGAAGTTTATCTACTGGCACAGCATAGCCAGAGCTGAGAACATTCCGCTAGTGACACACTTTTGTCACAATCCTTCACACCTGTTCATTGCTGTAGCTCTGGGACAGAAGGGACTTGAGGGGAAATACAGCTGTTGCATTTGTGTGGGGATAAGCTGAGAAGCCTTTTGTGCCAGAGGTATCCTATACCTGTCAAGAGCACCTCACTGAGATCACATCAGCTCCAGCCGTGGAGTGATTCCAAGCCACAAAGAGAGCTACTTCCAGAGGCAACTCAGACTTTAGGAAGGCTGAGCCCTGAAAAGTTACTCACTCTGAAAGTAACTTTCTGACGATGACACAGGACCTTAAGATGACTGCACTCAAAATGTACAAACCAGCACCTAAAGCACGTGGGACGAGACGCGGTCTGTGAATCACTGAATGAAGGGGTGTTAACAGAAGAACATTTCCTCCTTAGTGCTATGGAAGTATTTTTCAACTTTACATAAAGATTCTTTTCTTGTTCTCACATGCAAGAAATGCTCAGAGTTGAGGACTCCAGAAGACCTCATCTGTGTTGTTCTCAGTAGGTTTTCCTTTGATCCTCTTCCCCCGTGCAGCGATGTCAGGACGTGCGGGCTGACAGGTTCACTCTGGAGCGAATAGCTGAGCAGAGCTGACACCCACACTCCATTTGGAGGTGGTGAGTTGCTTTGTTTTTATTCTGTTTTGGCTTGTTTAGTTGATGAGTAACAGATCAGAGTTGTTCAGCAGACAGAGAACTCTGCTCCTGATCTACCTCCAAAACAAACTCAGAAGCAAAGCCAGGTCACTTAGTTTGCTGCTTGGTTCTGTCCTGCTCTCTATTGGTGGTGATATCAGCACCATCCACTGCCTTCAGTGGACATGAATACGCCCAGGTGGCACATTAACCATCATTGCTTCTATTCCTGACATCAACTAATTAATTCTTGCACTTCTAAGCCAAGCTTTGCTGTTCTGACAGTTGAGCAGAGAATGAGCAGTTAGCTGTTGGTGCTGATTCATTATCACCTGTTGTTTCTCAAGCTGTCAGCAGTGACTCCATATGCAGCTCTTTACGTTTTCACTGCTGAGCATTCTCCACTTGCTATGGACCAAGTGGAAAAAGGTTTCCATAGTGCTGTGTCTCATGACCTAATCAACTACTTTTGTGTGCAAACTGGGAGCTCCTCTCTGTCTCATGATTCTTCAGTAATTACATTTTAACATTCAATTCTAGCATTCAAGACACCAAAACAGAAAAAATATATGTACAAGACCCCTCTGTAAAGTCCCACCAAGTCGACCATAATTTTTGAGTACTTTTCAACCACCCCTAAATCTACAGCAAGAGTAACACAAAAGACTATGCATAAACTTCCTGCAAGGAAGGCCAGAAGGCAGGTGCAGAGTTGTACTGTACCTGTTCAAAGGAGACCGCATTCCATAAATATTGTGTTTTCAGCAGCCCTTGCAGTTGTCATCAGGAGAGCTAATAAAGCTGGCTAGGGGGAACAGCTCAGCCTCTTTGAGCTTGTTACAGCACTCTCATCCTACATTTCTGCCCCTTTCCCCACGCTCTCCCCGACAAAAGGAATCCCAGCACACTGGCAGGGATGTGTATGAGAAGCCACCTCTTTCTCAGAGGCGACGTGGTACCAGTAAGAAGCATCTCGTGTGAGATGTGACATCTCACAACTTGCACAAGGTTCTTAATCGCATAATTTGGAGGGGGAAATTCAATCTGGCATACAGCCCTTAATGTATGACCTAGATTGCATTTCCCCAGATAGTTTATAAGAATGTTGAGACATTTTTCAAAAGCCTTATTAAAATTAAAATATACAGCTGCCTACCCCTCATTCAGAAGAGCTGCTCCCCTGTTGTAGAGGGAAATCAGACTTGCTTACCATGGTTTGCTGTTCACAAATCCATCCTGTTACTCACCTCCTGCTTAACTTCTGGATGACTGCAAATTATTTTTCTTAGTTTATTCTACAATTTTTTATTTTTATACTTAGTGAAAGAGAAGTGAGTTGGATCTCTGAATAAAAGTAATATTTGCAGTTAAGTCACAGGAAAGTTCACCCGTCCTTTGCAGTTTGTAACAGTAAAAGACATTTAATTTGATTAAGTGCTTTTAAAATGGATTTGTTTCTCCATTTTTCTTCTTGACCTTATATTGTCTTTAACATGCATGACTACCCTTTACAGCTCCATCAGATTAATTTCTGTAGCAGCTTTGTGTTCCACTGTCTCCTTCCTTTTTGACCATCCTCCACAATATTCAAGTTCTTATTATCCTATCACTAACCATGTTAAAATCTTCCATGTTATTAAAAAATGTGTTATTAATGGCATTATTATTAAAAATTTGCTGTTCCTATTGCTAATCCTCAAAATATTTAAAGAAAGAAAATACAATCAATTCCTGCCTAAAATCCATTACAATAACATTGTCGCATGATTTATGAAAACTGTTATTTATATTCCAATGGATAGAAGCAAAACCTTTATAGCTGCACATGACTTTAAAAAAAAAAAAAGAAATAAAACCTTGAGCTTTTTATACCAAGGCATATTTTGATAATTCAAAAATAAATGGATTTCAGACAAGCTCTGCAACAGGTGAAACTGTCTTTTTTAGAGCAGTAGGGACATTAAATCATCTTTCTGTGAGGTAGGTTGCATGCTTGCCATTGTTTTATTAGTCTTATGGGTTAAAATTAATTGCCTGTTGCAGAGAATTTTAGATTTCTTTTTAACTTCAATCTACAAGCTATTGAAACTAAAAGTGTTTTTTTTCTCTATGGATGTTTATTTTATGTATTACCACACAGGCCATTTGGAACATAACAGTAAGAAGTGCTTTTTATATACTCAGAAGCATTAGTTTATAAGAACAGATTTGACACACAGTGTATAGGTTAGTTCAGTACTTACTTAACCACATCGGTTGCGAAATGCTGAACTCAAACCAGCTTACACAGGATTTGTTTTAATTTATCTCTGTTGGAAGAAATCAAACATATAATTTAATCCAAATTCCAACGGCCTGCTCTGATTTTTACAAGTACATGCCATCTAAAATGTGCTAATAATGCCAAAAAATGAAACACTGAATGTTCTTCTATTTATTCTCCGTGTATCATTTTCTCATTTTGGTAATCAGTCTCTAAAGTGATGGCAATTGAAAGAATCCCAAACATAAGTTTTTGAAAGTTATTCCTTAATACAGACCTTGAACACCTTTGTGGTGTGGGGTTTCTTTGTATCTAAATGAAAAAAAAAATTGTCATGACTTTTTTTTTTAATGTCCCACTACAACTGCCTTTTTCATACTAAAGATTGAGACAGAAAGCTGTGTTTTTCTCCCTAGATCTCCTGCTAAATATGACAAATGCATTTCATCTGTGTAGAAAGATGAATATGCTTCAGTTATGAGACAGTAATATTGGCACACATTTTTTTTTGGACCTGAATTGTAAGGGATTAACTATTACATTTATAAAGATTTCTGGACTGTTACAGTAAACACTTCTTTGCTCAATGCATTTAGATGACAATTTACTAAGTCAATCTGCAGGGTCATTCAATTACATTTTTAGAGTGAATTACAGAAACAAGGATGTGGAATTCTTTCTGGACAGTGCAAAAGAAAAGGTCTTTTTTTTTTAGTTGCTACCACACAAGCCTATTTCATGTGGGCTTTCTAAAGAGGACTCTGCCTTCAGAAAATACTCACTGGAAGACTTTCTCAGTGCTTTCTATCGGTGTAAGAAAACAACAAGAAGCAGCATTTCTATCATGATTCGGGGGGTTAATTTTCTGTAGATATGCAAAAAATACTGTTTCTCTAAATCTGCACTGTCTGTACAATCTGGGGAAAGAGATGGAAGGCAGAAAAGCTGCTTCCTGGAAGTGACTACTCGAGGGGAAAAAAAAAAAGGTGCCCTTTCACTGGGTGGGGACTGACTCTTGAGGGCCTCTTGAGTAACTAACTGAGACTAAATAGCCAATTTTTTAAAAGGTGGGGTGAGAACATTGCTAGAGAAGAGATAAAAACTCTCTCTTGAGCAAGGATCAGAAGAACAGGCTCTGGTCACAGAAATTACCAGGGAACTGGTCCATCAGAGATGGATGTTTGGATACGCACAACTCATAGCTCTGAAATTAATGTGGTTTGTTTTTTTTTTTAATTGGAAATTCCCTAAAATTAATCCTTCAGAACTACAGACAGCTGCATACCAAATGTAAGCCTACAGGCAGTAGGCCAATTTGTATTGTGTAGCACATATGCAGCACTGAAGACTATCATGGCAACAACATTGCTACTACAGAAACTTTTTGTAAGCCTAATGGTAGCAAAAAAAATTATTTTAAACTAATTTACTCTTCAAGTTTGCAGCTAAATGTAGATTTCACCTGAATGTGTGTAAGTTAATCTCACTTCACCTCCCTCCAACAGCCACATGAAGGATGCACCTTGTCTTACCAAAAAAATTGCTGCAAAGGTTCGACTCACATTCTTCACAAGTCAGAAATGTTCCTTGACATTAAAACCTTTTCCCTAGGAGTACACACATGAAGTGCCTGTGATATATACACACCACAGTACAACTGTGATTTTAAATGCACACATGCATATAAATAAAAGGAGCCAAAAGTATTGGTAACAATAATACCATGTTTCCACAGTGCAAAGCTTGGGTCCAGAAGTTTAGAAATCTCACATTACTCCTCATATTGAGGCTGTACAACATTCAAATGGCACTGCTCATCATTGCAGCCACATTTTCAGTCTCATTTGGTCTGCTGCCTTAAAACTCTGCATGGTCTGAAAGAGCAAATTTCACAACCTGAGTGAGTTTCTTTAAGAATGGCACTTCCTTTCTAGTGTTTTAGAGCTTTAGGACTACTGTAGTTTGGTTTTAAATCACAAAGCTAAAAGTGTCTCAAATATTCAATGTCATTATTTTATCAATAAAACTTATCAAAGTCTATATGCCAGGAAGTCAGCAAATCTGCTCTTAATCACAGTATACCTGTGAAGCCTTAGGTGTTACTCTGGAAATTACATTCCTGTGTGACAATGATGCTATTTTAACCTGCAACCTCCTTCTGAAGGTGCCGCTGGACTGATTCAGGAAAATAAATCTAGTTATTTTTATATGTGCACTAAAAGGTACCCAGCTATCCTAATGTTGTCCAGCGTATCCATTTAAACCAGTTCCTTTTCACCTTTCAGATAACACAGCCAGTTCCCTATTGATATCACCTTCCTGCTTTTGCAAACTTCTGACACCTTTTTCTTTGCTGTTCTCTTTTCTTCTCAACAAGAGCAGCTCCTTCATTCTGTGTGATAAAAGGAGAATGCTGTGACTAACATAGTGCGTAAGTTTAACAACATCTTCAAAAATACCAGTTTCAAGGACTTTTATATGTTAATTTGATAATAAATTCATTTTTATGAATATTGCACATGTTCAAGGACAAATAAGATTTCTAATAAAGATGGGGGATTGAACTCCATGATGTGAAAATTGCTATCAACAGGAGGAATGACAACTGGCCATCATTAGACACTGTAGAGGCAACAGAGGGGCAGGTAGCAGGTCTCTGTCCAGAGAGAGATGCCCTTGAAACACAGAAAGCCACAAAATAATAATAGGACAGGTAAATAAACAGGGCAGATAAAGAGGGTTGTGGGAGAAGAGCAAGATTTCCCTCATTGTATTTAGCAGAGCATTTATTTCAAAGTAGCCTGGATATGTCAGGGGCATAAGAGCTGAGATCATGTAGTGCTTCAGTCCTGGAAGCCTTCTGAACCCAAATGCTTCATTTCCTCCTGAACCAGGTGGGTCAGTTCAGACACCACTATGTGCCTAAGAGCAGGATGAGCTATAGGGCACAGATCAGCCTGGGGAGCAGCTCATGGCTCTGAAATTTCCTAGTGCCAAGCAAGTGCCTGGGAATCACCTTGCTAAATTCATAAGGGTGGAAAACTCTTCCCGCTGCTCTGAGCGATCAAGATAGAAAAATGTGTCAAAAATCATCCTTTTATATGCAAATACCAGTTTGCTGAAAATGTAAGATAACAAGAGCATACAGTGATTCACAATGGCTCCAGGAGTTCTTTGGATTACTGGGAGGAACTTTCAGCTCTGCTTTTTTAAGCACAAGTCAGTATTTCTCAGTGAGCATTCCTGATTAGAGTCATGGCTTCATTTTATTTTTTTACTTTCTTGACCTTTTCTATCTGGGACAACATATTTGTGTTTTGTGAGCTTCCAAGGATGAAAGTTTTCTTTCTTTCTTTCTTTCTCCCAATTCTTGTGCGAGTAGGACAAATTCTTTGGGGATGAATAGAAGCTATTTGGCCTACAAAACTTGTCCTTTTTTGGTTCTATCTTTCTCCCATGATGTCATGCAGTTATTTTTCTGAATGACTTCAATGTGTTTGCCTCAACAAGTCTGCTATTTTATTATTATTATTATACATTTCATCTTTTTGAAAGGAAAGTTCCACCCTTTCATGAAAAAAAAACCCAAAACAAAAAAACCAAAACACCCTCAGAAAACCCCAAACCAAACCAAACCAAAAAAAAAGGAACAAAAAACTCACCAGCAGGAACATATTTTTCTTTTATCTTTTTTTGCTTTTGGTTCTTCATAATATCTGGGAACTGTATTGTAAGGAATGTATAAGATGGTAAGTACTACATGTGCTCTGTAAAAATCCTGCTACAGTTTCTGTATTGAGAATCTCTGATAACATCAAGCTGACTGTAAATAATGAGTAGGCCTTTTATACAATTTTAGTGTTACAGTTTTTCAATCTGTTATTGTCACTATCTCTCTACTCCATTCTAACATTTCATTATTATTATGAAAGTATATTATATTTGATACAATTGTATTAGCAAGAATTAAAGAAAGATGCCCCCTTACTGAAAGACAAATTCATTAAATTTCCTAAAAAAATTATTCAAAAGAAAGGAAATTCTAAAAGAATTCTAAAGACTACTGTAAAACAAAAAGTTCTGTGGTAACTGGAAATATACAGAGAATTCCCTCTCATTTGGCTTCACAAGTGAAGGGGACAAATTCCAGATTGCTGAAATGGAATTTTTGATTGCTATAATGGAATTTGCAAATGTGGAGTTCGGAAAAACTCTGTGGGATAGCAAACCTGAATCTGATAAGAAGATAATTTGTGACACTGACTACCTTCCCTGCCTTGCCTCTTGGTAAAACACAGTTTTATGATTGTTGGCCTCTCAGTGCTAAAATAAGCACCAAGTATTTCCTGAGAAGCTTGAGGAAAAGCCTCCAGCACAGCACTTTTTCTCTCCTAGTGAGAATTTATAATAGTATTTTGTCTCTCGAGAATAAATTGCATTTAAGTGGCTCCTGTGCACACACTGTGCTCCGAGGTGTCCCAGGGTCTGTGCCAGCAGCAGTTGTGACCAGGACCAGCTGTGTCCTTCCCAAAGCAGCACTTACAGGGATGGCTGAGCCTCAGGAGGGGACTCAGGACAACTCCCGTGGCCAGGGAGCACAACACTGTGGAAAAGAGCTCCCCTGGAACCCCACCACAGACCACTGCCCAAACCTGCCCCTCACATCCCTGCTGTGCTCTGGGACACGGCACTGTTATTTATATAATATTTTAAATCCTTACAAATATTCAGTTGCTGTTGGCTTATTTCCCCTTTATCCATTCAAGCCCTTGACACACCACAGCTGTTCAAAGATTCTTTTTTAATCTTGAAATTATTTTCATATTTTAAGTTAAATTCAAACCCACACATACTCACCCAGTGTTTTGATTTTTCTCACTTCTTGAAAGCCCTGTGAAACTCAGACATATCCATTATGAATTTTCATCCATTTTGACATCAGATATATTCTTCTATACATTTGATCACTGACAGAATGACACACCTTTGCAAAGTCCCTTAACTAGCTTTTAGATTTGAACAATTTAATATCAAACATTTGAATTCAACACTCCACAGAATCCTGAGTAACATCAGAAGTTTAAAACAAGACTTTTCATTCCTTTTCCATATTCCCAAATCACTGGTACAAAATAATGCCCCTCTGTTAGGAGCTCTGCTCTCTGAAGCCCTTTGTATGTGCTGTGGCTTTATTTGTATTATCTCACAGTGTGTGCATTTCTAACCCAGCAGGTAAAGGCAAGGAGGAGCCCTGGAAATAAAACAGGAGAAATAAAACCTTTGTGCTTTTCTTTCACGTTCTTCAATACCTGTCTAGGAAAAGCCCAGAAGAAATCCACATTAGAAAGGCACACAGGAAAGCTGTCAAAGATTTTGATTAGGCAAAGAAAGAACCCAGAAAACACAGTCACACAAATATTTGCACTATGGGAATGTGGTAAGAGAGTCTCTCTCTGGTTATCAAGATAAATTATGTTGTAACTGCCATTTCTCTCATTCTCCAAGTTCTCAATGAAATTCAGCTGGCTAAAATCTCAGGCTGCTCAGACTGTGGTCTCCATGAATCAGAAATTGCTCTATGTAATAACTGTATTTTTTTCTTTTCTTTTTTTTTTTAAATTCATGCACTTTTATTCCCTCTCATGCAAAAAAAGAAAACATCCCATTCTGCAAGGGAAGATTTAAAGAACGGAACTCAACATTTACACTATTTTTATGCACTTATAAGTCATGCTTTATGGCAGCAATGCATGGGATTGTCTATGTTTTTCTTTTTCCACTAAACTGAGAAATTCTGCTTTATATTTTCTGCATATTTAAAATACAACTGTGTTCCTCACTACCATAAACAACCTGTAACATCCAAAAAACCTGCTTAGCTTCTTATTGGAGTATATATCAAGCTGTTAGAGTATTCATGTTGTGGAGTAGAGGGGGCGTGGAATAATTACTCACTAAATGGAACGTTTAGAAAGAAAATACAAAATGAAAAGCACAGAAACCCCTCCACCCTTTCTTTTCTGTCTCTTTAGTTACAATTTTCTAATGGATTGCCCATACAGATCAACTGATATAAATTACAAACTGTAATTTTCCATAACATGCTATGTATTAGTAATTTCATATTTTTAACTTATAAATCATCTGGTCCTTTCAGGAAATACAGATACTGAAAAGATGTTTTACAAAAAAGAGTGGATCCCAACAGGTATTGGAAGCTGCAGGATGCAAAGGATGCAGCAAACTCACTGGAGTTTAATTATGGCCCTGGCTTATCAGAAAGTCAGTTATCCAAAGTATTTTGAATTACTAGAAAAATAGTATTTTCCTGAGACTGATAGGAACAGAGAAACTTTTTAGCAGATAACCATAACACTGAGGAGCTTGCTGGAATCCCAGAGGTACCTCTGCCACTTTGTCACACTCAGCATGAATCATCCTTAAGAAAAATAGTAGTTGACTTACGGAGGATATTTTTCTATTGCATAAGCTTTGCAAAGATTCAATAGGCTCAGGAGATAAGCCCAATCAATATAAAATAATTGTTTACATGTGGATTATTTAATTCTAAATATTCTGTTTCTGTCAATAAAAATGAAAAAATAAAATAAAAAGCATCTGGAGTTAAAAGGTAGAGATTTTTGGGGCCTAATTCACTCCTTTGTGGCACTTGACATATATATGCCCTTCTGTGCAAACTGTAAGTAAAACTAAGATTGTGTACTCAGTGTTTCTAACAGTTATTTCCATTAATTTCATCTCTTATGTAACAGACACTGGAGAGAGCACAAGGTGAGAGGTGATTTTTACTTGTTGATTCCCCTTTACAAGTTACACATGTAGCTTTATATGTGCATTTGTGTGTGCTCAGGAGACAATTGGAGTTTTGCTGCTCAAGATTTAATCCCCAGGACAGTTTTGTATGAATGCTGAACTCTTTCTGCACCCAGGCTACTTAGTCATAGTGCAGTCGGGAACCTGATATTTAAACAGAGCAATCATAAAAATTAATCACCAAAAATCTTAATTATTAAAGATGATTAAGGCCTGAGAAAGGTCAATATTAAACTTATGTTCCCAGTGAATTACTTCTTAACAAAATATTTTTTTTCAAACATCTGGATTCTTACAGAAATTGTAAATGACAAAATCATTACACTTCATACTTATTTAGTAACTAGTACAAGGAGCAACAGGAATTACAGAGAGCAGAATTAATGCTAAATCCTTGAAAATAGTTCACTTATACAGCTACCAGTCACTCATATTAGGTGGTTCACACATGAAGAAAAATCTCTAACTTGCAGAGACAAAGCCAGTTCAGAACTTTTGCAATTCAGCAGTTTTGCAAAGTCCTTTGCACAGAATCATTTTTTTAAACCACCATAACCAGACAGAACTGTCATGTCTCTCTTGATTGCAGGGGACAAGGTTGAGTAACTGGAAATGCTTTGTGACCATTACTGGTACCACCAAATAGTGCCACCCTTTTGCACACTACCTTTCCATGCCAGCCACATCTACAATTTAGGTTCATAACTTTCTTATGTTAATTCCTCAGAATAAAAACTGGGGGGGAAAACTCCTACAGTTCCCTGCTGAGCATGTGAAACTTGACAAAAGTTAAATTTTAACACACAGAGCCATGACCTGCGCTGATCACAGAGCCAACATTCCTCTGGTTCTGTTCTGGGATGGGCACTGCCAGGGGAGCCGCAGCACAGACAGAGGCAGGGAAGTCTTTAACCAACGTGCCAAGAAATCCCCTGCCTGGGCTGCCCAGCTGTGCTCAAACACTTCAGCAACAGCTGTGATAGTTTTAAGATGTTACTTCTTTCACTGATTTTTTACCATCCTCAAGCCCCAGTAAATGGGATTGCCTTCCTGAGCCAGTTGGGTTCAGCTGAATCCCTTCCTACAGCAGTGGCAGAGTCCCAGATTCACTGTGCCACCAGGTCTGCACTGACAGGGACCTGCAGTGCAGTCACACGGACACTTCCAAGGGGCTGGAGCACATCCAGCAGCTCCGTGGAGCTCACAGCACATCCAGCAGCTCCGTGGGGCTCACAGCACATCCAGCAGCTCCGTGGGGCTCACAGCACATCCTTCATGTGGACAGAGGTTATGGAAATAATCAGGGAATGCAAGTATTGAAGATTTTACTGTTTAAATCTAGCAAGCAGAGATCATACCAGGAGTTATGCCCAAAAGGGTTAAAACTGGTTAAATATGTAGATTTTTCACAGAAATAACAAAAAGCACATGCTCAAGGGGCAGGCCACTTTCCTGCCAACATCAAATCTCAATTCCAAGCCTTTGGGTCATTCCAGTATTTCAAAGAATAAAGTTGCCAGAGTTTTTTTTTCCAATGAGGACAACACAGAACACTCTAGCTTAATTTAAAAAGAAATTATTTTTAAAAAAATTACCATGTTTACACTGGATTTACAAAAGATATCTGTTCTATGGTATCTTCTTTTTAATAGTTACTGTATTATTATCATAAATCCTTCTACAAGAAAATAAACTTCGTCTTTGTTAAGTTTTTATTCCTTTGGAGTTTGGGTTTTTTGTTTGTTTGGTTTGGTTGGTTGTTTTTAAGGATTGTTATGGTATTCAGAATTAGCCAAGCTAAATTCCAGGATATCACACGTGGATATTGGGTACAGCAACGTAACCTCTTGGAATATTTGTTTAGAATTTGGACCCAGTGCCAGAACATTCATCCCGCACAATCTGAAGCTTGAAATTTCTCTCACTCTCAGTTATATTCTTCATATGCAAGAAATATATTTAATGCTATGAGATTCCAAGGAGATACAATAAAATGTACACTGATATAAAATTATAAGACTTAAAAACGCCTCTTAGTAATTCTTCCTTCTGAAAGCTCATTCAGTTTCTAAAGAGTTTTTGACACTAAAAGTTTTAGCTAATAAGTTGGTATGTATGTTAGTCTGGAAAAATCTAAGGAAAGCAGTTTAATTTGAAAATGCTCAACATGACAGAGAAAAGGGGATGATGGAGGTAATGGAATACAATTACTTAGGTGCTGGCATAAAGGGCTTCCCTTGACTGTAGTCACACAACTTCAATCCCTTCCCTTGAACCTGCATCTCCTGACAAGTTCCTGGCCAGAAGGACCCTCCTCACCTTTTTCAGTGAGCTCAGGGAGTGCAGCAAAATGTTATCCTTACAAAAAATGAAATCATCTTCTGCCAGATGACTTCCCTGAACTGGTATAACAGAGAGGTAGGGATCTGAAGCCAGGATCAAGACGACCATTCCCATCTGGAATCCCATGTTAGACATGCCAACTGCACACTAAAGGCAGCCCAGAACCCACCAGAACTGACATTGCTCCAATGCCTTTGCAGAAAGTTTACTGTGTGCAAGTCAAAAACACCAGATGATGCCATTATTCTCTTTGAAACTAGAGAAGGGGAAAAAAAGTTGTGGCTTCAGGGATGACAAAAGCCACAATTATGCTTCCAAGCCTCAAGCCTTCTATGTGTCTATTGGGTTTGCTCATGTTTCTGATTCATAATCTATGTGAGATTCTTCTTTCTGTGACTCTGTGATTTTATATCTTGAGATTTAGACAAAGCAGCTGCTGGCTTCCTAACTAACCTTTATACTTAGAAGTGATGTGGTGTGATAATTCTCACTTTTCTTATTTTATTCCACTTGAACACCTCATATACTCTACACATAAGAAGCAGGCAGGTGAGTAACTACTGTGTGAAATGCAGAATGCCACCAGTACAGCTTGAGAAAATACCTTTGAAAAAGCATCTGTGACGATGTGGGAAATCTCTCTGTGTACAAAGCAGGAATCCTGGCTGTGGTTATGAAACTGCTGTATCATTAAATACCTCAGGGGATGTGAAATCAGCCATATGCTGTCAGGGCTGAGTCACATATGTCTCAGACATGGGTCTATGGAAAACAGCCCACCCTGGCAGCTCCCAGTGCACAGGGAGAAGAAAAGGACAATGGGGTGTCTGAGCCAGACAGCAATCAATTCATCCAAACTCTTCCTGCAAGACAGGGTTTGAAGCTACAGAATTTTCTCCCAAAAATGAAACAACTGGACCTCAAAAACTAAAGCATTTGGGAAATGTCATGAATCCCAGAGAGACAGAAAACTTGTGCATGGAGAAGGAAGAGTGAGCAGTGCTTGGCTAACTGTGGGCCAAAGGAGAAGGGAACTGGCTGCAAAACTGAGACACAGACAGGTATACAACATGATCTAGAAAGGTTCTGTACAGAGCTGGGTGGCACAGAGTGCACAGAGTGTGCCCAAAACAACATTCAAAACTGAGGAAGGGAAGTGTCAGTGTTTTCTCATCTGTATGGTACACCCCAGCTAGTAGAAAGAATCATTGATTTCATGAAATCAAGCACCCCTATGCTTGTCTGCTTCAACTCTCACATCTTTCTAAGAGGTGAACTATAAACCCTGAGGGAGTAAAAGGGGGACCCAAAGGAAATGATGTGTTTAATCTTTCAGAGAATGTCAGGACACAGCTGCCCTTGGGGCGGGGGGGATGTGCAAGCAGCCAGCGAAGTCTCACATTTACCAAGGAATAGAAGACAAACAATCCTGACTGGAAACTGAACTGGGGACAAAGCTGCTTCCAACACAGATCACAAAGGTGAGAGGTGTATGGGCTTAGACAGAATGGAAACAAAGCAATCCAGTCCATTTCCAGCACACTGGACATTACAAAGCCTGGGACAAGCCTGTGTTTCTTCTCACTGTTGCATCAGCTGAAAATTGCAGGTCAGTTGTTAAATTTTCACTTTCAATAAAAGTTAACATAATTATGATGATTTTAGGAAACCTTCCATACAGTCACACTTACAAATGGCACTTCATTACAGAAGTGCTCTTCATTAAATAATTTAACAAAATTTGAGCTGTTACTTGTCTATTTTTCCCATTTTTTTAGTCAAATACCAGAGAAAGATTTCCTGCCTGAGACAAGTACTTCTTCCTAATGGAATCTATATTCTTCCACATATTGTAAAATCACACCCAAACTACTAAACTGGAATTTCAAACCATCTGTAGATATACCAGGACAACATTCAGCATTGCTTTCCTCACATTATAAGTAACTAATTTTGTCCTTGACTTCTTTACTCATAAGAATCATTTGACTACAGCTTTTCAAGATAATAATTTGCATTTTTAGTATTTTCAACTCCTCTTCATTATTAGGTACTTCTTATGTGTTCTTAGAAAAAAAAGTATGAGGGTGCATTGTCACTGTCTTCTTTCTCTCTGGGTGGAGAACCGCAAGCAGGAACTTTGGAAATCACACATTAGCAGAACATTCAAGTCAAACCACGTCCAAACAGCTCTGCCTGCCCCGCACTTCAAAGCACTGGCAAGGCCTCACTCAGTGTCCTTCCAAGGTTTGCTTGATTGCCACAGTGGTGAATCATGACCATAAAAGAAGCTGTGTGAATGTTGGTTGGGTTTTTTTTTCCCTCTCTACACAGGAAACAATAAAACAGTAATAAAAAAGTAAGGTCAAGACAGAACTATAGAATTATTCTTCAGCGAGATCTAAGTGGCCAATTTTTCTCCACCTGGGACGCCCAGTCAAAACATTTGTTATTGAAGACTTCACTGTGACTCACTTGTTAAAATTCCAGATACAGATTTAACTCACCCCTGACTCTGACAAACAAACAAACTCTGAAATATTTTATATTATCAAATCTGACAGAGTTTGATATAACTCACTGAGAGCACTCTGCCTTCTTTCAGACTTATTACTCAGAAAAAAAAATTAAAGCATGGCAAAATTTGTGTCACTTAGCCCTCAGAAAATTGAATGTTTTGTAAAATTACACGTCAAAGCTAATGAAGGAACTATTAACATATATCATGAATTTGCATTACCCCAAATTCTGATACAGAGATTATGAAATCTTTGTCTTTGCTTTGGAAAGGCATTTCAAGGACTGCCACCAGTTTCATACTAAATGAGAAGGTATTTATGTCCTCAAACGAAATTGCTCATCTGTCCAAACTTTTCAAAGCAAACCATTCTTCAAACTCTATGGAAAATCTTGCAATATCTTGTTTTGTACAATATTTCACCTGAAATATTTTCTCTACATCGTTTCACTTTTTGTTTGCTTACAGATATAAACCCGATTTTCATTTCAAGTGCATAAAGGAATGCACTTACTCTAGTGTAGGACAGGATATGCTCTAGCAAATCTTAGTTGCTGTGTTCTAACTTTCAAAAAAATCAGTCTTAAAGGACAGATAGTCAGGTATGAAAATACTAGGAAATTTAAGACTTCTGTGCAGCATTAGATATCACCCATTCAACTGTCAGTCCTACTTAAAAACCTGTTTTTATTTAATAATTTTCAAAGTAAGCATTAACCTAATAAACAGCCTTCGTAGACAAATTTTACAGCTTCAGCTCTTGTCTAGATTAAGAACATTGAAATTTAAAGATCATGAAAATGTAAAGGTAAAGCTGTAACATTTCAAAGAAAAGACCTCCTATTTCCTGGGAACATAAATCTGTATGAAATGTGTTTGCTGTTGACAGGAGCTGATGAGAGCCAAATGGATTCAGCATTAATTTACAATTGTTTCAAACATACATAATACAGAATATTACGCCAAAGTCAGATGAGAACAGCAAAGCTCCTTTACAAAATACAGCTATGTTTAACAATTTCCATTAAGTTGGTTTTTGGCACCAGAAAGATTCCTATGACCCAGTTTCCACCTGCTTATTGACTTTATATACCATCCAAAGTAAAGTACCAAATGGGAAACTGCAAAAGGTAACAAACCAGGAGGTTTAGAACAGTTTGCTGTGTGTATGACATTATTTCTCCACTTAACTTAGGAAAAGGCAAATACTTAGGGGTTAGGAAAGCGATGGAGCCTGTGGACATTACAGCTCCTCAGGGAAATGTGAGTTAGGAAGCTGGCTGATTCTTGTTTTGACAATTTATAGCAGCAAACAAGTAATCACAACAATTTATTATGGTTGCTATAAAAATCCCAATATTTTTATATCCCTGCCTGTGGGTTTCACATCATTAGGAATACAAGAGCCACCAATTCAATAACAGGTAATGCAGACAGAAATATTAAATTCCACATCCTAGATCATTTTCAAACAGATGGCTTCCTAATGGCTTTGTTTGTTGAAGTAAAACTCTGCTTAAGCTTGTCAGGGGAAGATTGTTTAACTGAAACCCTATTTAATCATTTCCAATTGTATATGTGCAAAACAGTTCAAGCTAATGCACGGTAAGTTAGGAGATTTCATGCTGCAAATGTGACACAATATTGGCAAGTGCAACAATGGCAAATTTATAACATTTCAAATAGAAAATTCCCCCAGGAGGTAAAACTGATGTCTTAAAATTCTGGGGAGAAACACACTGCCGACTGCCCCTTGTGTGCAGCCTTTCAAAAAGATTTATCTCAGTCTCTTGCAGCCTCCCAAGAAATGTCAGCAATCAAATCCACTACAGCCACTTCAATTGCACCTGTTTGCACAAGACTGGAACTCTGACTTGTCTGAAGTTGATTTAGTTTCCAGAATCTCATTAAATACTGCTATTTATTGACCCAGTCATTTTGAAAATCAATGGGTTTACAGAGGCCTGTGCAAAAGCAAAATTAAGCTCAGCCCTAAATGCATTTGGTTTGGGTGTCCTGTTTATTAATTTGGTCTTTTCATTAAAATGCATTTAATAAAAAGCAGTTATTTACTTACTCTATACAAAGTCCCTAAAGATGCACCATAGTATTTTTAAATGGAGGTCCAAGAAATTACAGTATGCTTTTGGGAAAGAAATATTTTAAATATCCATGTGTTTGTAGCAGAAGTTTTCAGGAAGGTCAAAGCAATAAATCTTTGGAAACCCTGGCCTTAATGTCCTAATTAGGTCATCCTGAAATAAAATGTAACTTGTTACATCATTTGGCTCTTCCGCAAATAAGGATGATATTTTCTTAATTCCCATTTATTTATTACTTTAATAATTGTTAAGCACCAGACTGTAAAGGGAAATTTGCTTTGTACTTAAAAATAACTTAAAATAGTTGGTTTAAATACACTTTCCTTGCCTGGTACCTTACACCAAAGGGAAAGTTTGCTATTTAAAACAACTCTGGTGTTTTAGCCACACTCACATTTTGATGTGTACCTTCATCATAAGGGACTTGTCATTACTGTCAGTAATGTCAAGCATTGAATTATCAATCACAAAGTCCAACTCATTTGCATATAGTCCCTCATAAAATCAAAATAATTCAGTGTTATCATGGGTTAAAGGTTAGTCTGAGAGTTTTTACTGCAATATTTATAGATCACATAATTCCTACAATACCATTAGTAGCATCTTTCTATCCCCTGATCTTGGAAATCTACACTACAGAAACTAATTAAAGATTGCTTTTTTAAAAAAATACAAAGGAAAGCTATTTGTATTTTTACTTTATATTATCAAATCTCTTCTTAGTATACTTAAGGAGAAAGAACCTCAAAGTGCAGCAGCATGTTAGGGGGTGTTTCAATACTGCAATTCCATCAGCCCTGCTCCACCACACTTTGCCTTTTCTATCCCCCCTTTCTTTACCTCCAAGGCTTCAGAAGGTGTTCAAGTCTTCCCATCACACTCCATCTCCAACAATGGCCTTTGTCCCATTGTCACATGAGGGTCCAACAGCCCAGCACTAGGACAAGAAATCTTTCTTTAGAAGCTCCTGTGACAGTAAAGTCCCACACATGCCCACACACTGCAGCTTCAGGACAAGGGAAATGTGTGGAAACTAAGAATTGTTCACCTTTCAAATTGAGAGCATTGTGTATGCAAAGACTCCACAAGATTTAATCAGAAGATTTAATTACATTATTTCAGTTTAGAGAGGTGATGTTCTGTTGCAGCAATCTAAGACTGCAATTTGGAAAAAAAAAAGGCAGTTGAAAGTCAGAAGACTGTAAATGCTAAAATTAATCTGCATAAAAAATCCCTCTCTTACTGTACACATTCTACACTGCCATCACAGCAAAGCATTTTTAAACTACACACTGTAAATTAAAAAAAAAAAAGGATTACTTATGTATGGTTCAACTTGCCTAAATTATTTAGGACCAAATCAAGTTCAAGTAATGACTTACTTGAGGTGCTTCTATTTTCGAATCAAATACTGCACTTTGCAGACAATGCAAACAATACATGAAGAATTATGCCCTGAGCAATTTAAAAATATTTTTTTAGAGTTTATTACTTTTCTTTGTGAGCCCCAGAGATTTTTTCTTTAGACTCAAAGAACTTTCTCTGCCTAAATAATATATTTTATGAGTTTCTACTCTGTGCAGTTGCTAAACCCCAGAACACTTCCAAACCACCTTTCTAAGCCTTCTCTTGGAGATATCTGGCTCACCAACAATATGTGTAGTTGGCAGAATGTATGTGACCTTTAAAAATGAAATCTTAACTTTCTGCTTAGAAGTTCTAATAAGTCCAAACAATGCACAAGAGAAAACACTGTATTGGAATAAAACAAAACAAAGGCTTTGTTGAAACTTTTTAAAAAAATCTTGAAAGTTAAATTAATGTTAAAATTTTCATTCAAAAAATAAAACTATAAGAATAAAAAGAGAGTGTAAGAGGAAGCTGAAATAACAAATAAATTGAAGTGCTGTTTCTTCTTTGGTATGCTCTCTGTTCCACACAAACATTAATGCAAAAATAGGAGGGCAAATTAGATTATTACAACAAAAGAAACCAAAAACCAAATTCAACTTACCCCCATTTTTAATGCAATCAGAGCATTATAAACAAGTGGCCTGGACCTTGGAGTCCTGCTCTGCCTGTTAGGGAAGACTGAGCACACTAGATAGGAACTGAAATTAGTCTGTCTAGAACAACTGACCACATGGAACAGCAGAAACCTTTCTCTTTGTGCTTACATGATGCTTAAACTACACCAGGAAAATATTACAAGAGAACTGTAGCAGACTTAAAATGTCACTGGAAAGTATTTTTGCATATTTATTCAAGGACTTCAAAAAACTTAATGCCATTTCCTACAAATATCAAGATGAAAAGCTGTGTGGCCCCAGAGACCTCCATTCCTGCACAAACACACACACAGTGTTAACCAAGAGAACCTGCTCTAGGATTTCCAAGAATAGCTAATTGAATTGTTCTTTTATTTCATCTCCCCTGTCCCCTCCCAGCTGGATTATTCCTGTGTAGTATTCCAGCTGCACAGAAAAGCAGCCTCTGTGTAGCAGTGTAACTCCCCAGGTTAGGTTTGCAGTGAATATTTACCTGCTTGACCTCAGACATGCTTTCCTTGCCTATTGTTGGGAAGACCTCTCAAAAAATAAGAATTTGTCTTTTTTTGCCTGAGGCCACTGCTCAGAGGAAACTTCTGTATGAAACCTCTGACATTAAATTAACTTCCAAATGCACACACACTCAGTACATGTTGTTCAAACCAACATTCTCACCCAATGAACACACATTTCTAACTTCATGCTCTCTGCTGGGAGTTTACAATGCCAGGAAAAGCTGCACTATAGGTCTTTTCAGGACAAGAAGGCAGGAGGGGGCAGGGGGGAGATCATTGCATAAGCTAAGATTCTCTAGCACAACACCCCCCTATACATTTAATTAGTACACAGGATAATGCAGTTTAGTTAAAACACTGGGGAGACAGAGGGGAGGGGAAAGGCCAAGGCACAAACCCACGGCAGTTCACAGTGCAGCCAGATCCTGGAGTGATTGCAGACACACAGATGAGGCACAATATCTTTAAGGGTGTATGGTCATATTTGTCAAATGAAATTGAAGAAAACAGTCAAACCTGATTCTGTCAAACAGTGTATAATAGATGTAAAAACAGTTAATTCACCATGTATTGCTTTTATGGACAAATTTCACATCATAAATAAGTCTTAAATTCATATAAGAAATTATTCATTTCATGTGCAATAATACCTCACATAAAAATAAAATATACTCCTGGAGCTTAACTGAATTCAGGCTCAGAGTCATATGGGACATGTAACTCTTACCTCCATAATACAGAGGGAGAAAGTAGAGACACAGATGGGTTCAAGTGTCTTGCCCAATGTCACCCTAAAACTGGTGGCTAAGCTGATGGTGACAAAAATCAGATTATCCAGCACTGTCCTACCAGGAAAAAAAATTTATCTGTTTCATAAATAACAGAGCAGCTCAGAAGTGTTTCTCCACTTTGCCAACATTGTGGATAAATGTTGGCAGTGTAAATGTGTGGAATTTGGCATAGAGCCTCTTTCCTTACAATGTGTCATTCATCCTCATTTTTAGCATTTCAGTGGCTGTTCCTTTTAGGTGGCTATTAAAGGGAAGAATAACAGAACAAACCCAGACAATAGGACACTTATATTACACTAATGAAACATAAGTGAAGTAGAGCATCCTCCAGTAGCTTTGGAGCATTGGAACAGCTCTACAGTAACCACCAGATTAAGTGCTGGAGTCATTCTAGTCCTCTGATTCTCTGAAATATTAAAATTTTGGGGGTTATTTTGCTGGGAAAATGTGAAGTTCTTTGTGATATGATTTTATAGTAAACTGAAAGAAGTGTCAGTAAAATTGCCAGAGCAATTACTCCATACAGAGCTAGGAAAAATAGGAAACACTGTACCACTTCCCCTTATAATGCTGTAAATCTTCACAGGTTCCCTAAAGAACCATCCTCAACCAGGAACTTTAGCTATTAGCTATGTATTTAGATATTAAATTCACATTTACAAAAAACTTTAACCTCTGCAGGTTTAAGTGGCTCAGTTTCACTCTATGTACTGTCCAACCCTACATAAATCAACACTGAGTCCCCAGCCACAGCTATTTACATATAGTTCCAATAATCAAAGATTTCTGTATTTTGAGAATAAGATTGTGGTACAAGAATTAAAAGCACTGTGGAGACAAGTAAGGAATCCCTTAAATTGTATCTTATTCCACATTGAGTTTGAAAATACATTTGTGAGCTGCTCTAGTTAAGTTGTATGCTGCTGTATAATCCTCCACAGAGCGGAAATACAAATGAACTTAAGGAGAAGAAAAAGTCATAATTCATATTTGTTACAAAATCTGAAGTATATATGAAAACACAGATCAAAAATTTTGCAGATTACCACCAACCATGAACTTCAGTGTTAAAGTTGTGACAAACATCCTAGGGTGGAACACAGACAAATCACTCCATGAAGAATTGCTTTAGTTTCAGACCAATGATTTCCAGCAGCTTCCCAGCTTCCCAGCTCGGGATTGTGTGGAATATGAGATTCAGTAGCACGTATGGCATGAGAGCTGGGCGTTGGACAAGGGAACTCCTGCAGCTGCTCAAACTCTGAGCTCTGCATTTGTAGCTCCCAATCAACTCAGAGCTAAAGGCAAAGAAAGCCTTTCAGAGCATGAAAGGTGCGAGACAGTTGCAGCCACGTGAGAGGGAGCTGGATCCCAGAGCAGTGCATGAACTGGCATGTCTGAATAGGACTGAGTGCCAAGTGGCTCTACAGTGATTTAAACAGAGCTCAAACTTCAGGAAATGAAGGGGGAGTGGGAGACTGTGCTTTTGAATGTGGCATAATATTATTCAATCACTAAGCCATTACTTTCTTCTAATGAAATACAAGTAAAGCACTCCAGATTTTCAAGTCAACTGTGTCAATTCTCCAGCTATTCTGTTTAGATATTCAGAATTTTATAAGGGTTGTTGAGTCCCTGCCTTGGTTTTATTATTAAGCAGATACTGTGTATCTATGATTATGGATGCTTTAACTTATTTATATTACCCATTTTTTCCATTCCAGTTTCCAGTACTAATTCAGTTACCTAAAAGCCAGCCATGCTGAAATGGATCCACCCATCCAGAGAGATCAGTGGCACAGTCCTTATTTTCTCTTAGGTTCATTCACAGTGATTTCTATTCCACAGAATAAAACATCTGGAACATGGTAGCACTCTCAGTTTGTTATCAACAGTAAGAACTCTCTGCTGCTTGCACTTCAAGCTTTGATAATTCAGTGTGATGATTTTTTTCAGTTTGAATGTGGGTAGATCTTAGTAAGACTCTGCTGATCTGCAGTAAACATCCATACCTGGTAGGTTCACAATACACAGAGCAAGAGCAGCAATTTACATCCCACTACAGCAAACATTTTTACTTTTTAATTTTTCTAGATTGCACTACGTTAAACTTGGTGTGCAACTCACCTCTCCTTGGAGGAAACTTGAAAATGGTGTAACCTTTCAGCCAGACACAACCCTAAACCTCTCTGAAATGCAAATACACCTCAGCATTAGGAAAAAAAGCTAACCCCCAAGTCTCCTGAACATGAGTTAGCTTGCACTTCTGTTACACACAATCCTAGACGAGTGTCAGCTTCCTGCTGTTTTTTCCCAGAAGTTTCCACAGTTGGACTGTTTGCAAATACAACTTCAGTCAGGTTTATGGGCCAAAAAAGATCACTTACTCTGTTCTGTTTCCCACAGTATTGGGATGTCAATGCTTGGCCTTGTTCTTCCTGAGCATATCATATCCACATCTGGAGTCATCACATACTTACACTTACAGCTAGACATTTTCATGTTTTATTTTTAGAATGTGCCTTGCAACATAACCAAGCCCTCCCCAAACCATAAAGGAATAGAACTTGGATATTCTCTTCAAAGAAGACTGCTAAGACAAGCATGTCTTGTTGTCATGATGTCTCTCTGCAAAATCTGCTAACACCCTCAGTAATTATCTATAAACTGAAAAATTAAGCAGAAAACTGAAAAATTTGGAGTATATATAGAATCTTCCAGCTGTCTCAAAGAAACACACAGATAGGAAACCTATTAGGAATGCTCAATAAAAAAATATTTCTCACTTTTACAAATTGAAATTAAATGATTAAATGAGGAGCAAAGGTTCCTATTAAGAATGTACAAAGAAGCAAGGAAAGGAATTTGTATAATACAAACCATTTGGTTCTTTCATCTTCCAATGTCTATTTGACTAAATGTTTGCATATTGTTTGCTGGCATAAAAAACAGTAGATACTTTGTAAAGATATAAATACCACAGTATTGGCATTTAACAGAAGAGCTGTGGGAAATAAATAGTAACCTTAGAGCTTGTTATACTTTTACAGGCATGTAAAGTAAGAGAACATGTCAATGACTATGAATTAAATGCTCCTAACAAGGACGAGACACATAAAATCTGCTCTGGTGTGGAACATCCACATTCTGTGGTCCAGCTGAGTGCTCAGCACTTACAGGTATTAAGACAGTTGCATGTTATTCCATAAAACAGGAAAACAGTTTTATCTTTGCTCAGTCTAGTGTCACATTTGTCAAAGGGCATCCCCGCATGAGGTCTTACCTGCACAAGACTTTTCAATTCTATTAAATGTGAAGACATCCTCAAAAATTTAACAACTAATTAACTTCTCCTCTTTAGTGAAAACCTTTGTCCATTTTCTTTCAGTAATTTTAGGATTTTTTAGGGTTTGGGTTAGCTCTTCAGCCTCCAAGCAAAAAACTCTTCCAGTTTTCTGTATCTTTTACCATGTTTGACACTGTCCTGTTCTCCGGCTGGTCCATGAGCTGTTTGCCAGTGCCTCCAGCCTTGCTCCAGGAATTCCTTTGCACTGGTGGCACCGTAGCTGAGCAGCCACACAGTGGTTCCACCATCCTTGCAGGATGTTAAACACTCATCGTGCCAGATTAGTAATTTTATGTTCCATTTCACGTCAATATTCCGCCTGTGGAAATGGAGTGAGCGCTCCATCCGTGGACACACTGAGATTACACAGATTGCCTGAGTCATCCAACAGCCTGGGAGAGGCAGAGACTGCAATTTCAGACACAGGGATAATTTCAGATCTTGCCGAGGGAAACAATGTGAAATCTATTTGCCAAAATGAGTAATGGAGCTCTAAATACTGATTACAGTTCACAAATCTAACTTAGATTGTATGATTACACTTGAAATTGTACTCTATGTTCGATTCACAGCAGTATTTTTATCCAAATAATTTATTACTAAACATAAAGGTAAAATACACACCAGTAAAACTATATGTAAACATTCGACATTTTTCTAAGGTTTTTTTAACTGCACTTTTACTGCAGCAGTTACAGCTGTGTTTATGTGTGTGCCTGTTTTTCAGGAAAGTATTCAAGGAACAAGAAAGTGTTTGGTTTGTTTAACATTAGTGAGCATTTTGTAAGTAGAAACAGTTGAGAATGTGGCAGCCACTGTTACATTCGTTGTGCATTACTTCAAAGTGTTGATATATGCTCAGGAAGGAACGTGGGGAACTACCTTTATTTAAGAAACTGGAATTCAGAACATATCACAACTCTGTCTCATCTGAACTCTTGTAGCAGCGGAACGGAACTTTCCAAATTCCTTATTTAAACTGAGAAAACATCTACACTAGATTGAAAAGCATCTACTGACAGAAAATCTTGTGTTTCACTAAAATACATTGTCCTGAGTGCATGTTTTGGCAAACTAGAGTAAGAAAAGCTGCTTTTTAACATACTGCAACACGGGCAGAAAAGCTTCCAGCTCATAACACACATACCCTGAGATTACATATCACAGACACAAAGAGAAACCAGACAAGGTCTCTTCTAAAATCACAGAGCTCAGTTCGTGCATTCAGCAAGTCTTTGAAAATTGTCAGACTACAACTGGGAAGCCTTTCTTTGCCACGAAAAATAGTGCACTTTCCTCAGAAAATGCTACTTTTTACTGTTGCTCATTAGATTTATATGTTGGAGTAGTAATTTCAAAAGCAAGTCTTTTACAGATTGCTCCCATGGTGAAAAAATAGCTCCACCTGCTAACACTTGAGTGCCACTAGTATGGAAAGATATTAAATTCAGCATCATTCTATTCTTTAGTCTTTCTACAAACTCAAGAGTTTCTTAGAGTTTGTATAGCTGCTACTGTCATTTTTTTTAAGATAAACTACATTAAATTTAGATTTTAGTACCAGCTAGTACTGATACTGAATCAGCACATTACTACTGTCATCACAAGTGTTTAAAAATGTCTTTCAGAGCAGTTGTAAGATGCATTTGTTAAAATTGTCAGTCTAAAATAGAGTTTCATATTTAGTTTATATTTAGTCTAATTCTTCGAGCTCTTTCATCAAAAAAAGGGCATAAAAAGACTAAAGGGTATTAAGTGATTGTGCCACTGATTCTCCATTTTTCTTTAGACACATCCTGAGCCCAAATTTCATGTTAGACATGAATTAGATGAACAATTAGATGTTAAATTCCTGTTCTTGGACATAATTCAAACCAAAGGTGTGAGTCTCGAAAACTCCCCTGTGCATTAATTGCAAATATCCATTAAAAATTGTTATGAAGATGTTATAAGTGCTTTGACACCTTGGAGCTGCACCCTCTAAGAGACAGAAGAATTTATATCAATTAAGAAACCTGACTGAAGTACTAAAAATACAGTGATCTGTTCTATGAGAATGGAATATTAAATATTTCAAGCATCACCCCATTGACCTCCTAAAATTTGCCAGTATAAACACTTTCTCTTAAGTTCTTCACAGACTGATCATTTAGTACCACCATTCTTTAATCTGTTTTAGTAACAATTACCTCAAAGCCCCAGGGGAGTGTAGTACAATCTAGCAGAAAGGGTTATTAGTCTACATGTGAGGGAGTCCAGTAATACCAACATGAAATTATGTCTTTGCAACAGAGAATTATTCACTGATAACAGTATGCTCAGCATAAGACCAGACAACTAAAATACTGTATCCACTTTCAGTATTGTAGTAAAAAAGTTTCTAATGATAACTGGCAGCTTCTCAACAGCACATTAAAAATATAACTGAAAGTAAATCAAGCATATGAGAGAATTAAAGGGAAAGTTTGAATTGTAGACCTTCGACAAAGAAAATAGAGGGTCAATTTTAAATTACTGTGGAATTGTTGGCAAATATGTATCAATTATTTATTGCAAATGAAGCAATCAACTTCCCCAAATGCAAAAATTTTAACTGGTAGAGACACATACTGTACATGCTTGGAGCAAACTTATTTTTGAAGTCAGGAGCATCCTACAATGAAGTGATCTAACTTCTAATTTAAAAAAAAAAAAAAGAAGAACAACAAAGAAATAAACTCCCACCTCTGAGTATATACATGAACCAAACCGTCATCCCTGAACATTTTAAATTTAAAATCCCATCTGAAAATTCAAGGTAAAAGTTAAAATAAGTATGCAGAATCAAACAAAATAGCCGTTCTTACCTTAACAACAGTGCAAAGTTTTTTGAGGCTTATATAAGGAATCGGTAACTTCAAAAGCTGTTTTTGAAGTAATCAACTTAAATATAATTGCATTTTCAGTCATTTGATGGGTTGAAAACAGATCAGAGATTAGGATGCAACTGGCTTGGCACAGTCACAACCTCCAGCTTCTCACATTCAGTCACACACCAACCCCATCCTCCAGGGTCACTCCGGGAATAAGCCAGAACATTGTTTGCAATATTTTCAGACTATAGACTGTTCATGTACAAATACAACTATCAGCCATTTGAAGAAATTAATATAAGCGCAGGGAAATGTAATTTTTCACACTTTGCTGAATGCTTTCAATATGGCATTTATGAATAATGTGTTCCATACGAGATCATGTTGAGCTCGCACTGACTTGTGATCTGCTATAGTGCTCATGGAAGCACATGGCTGCCAACAATTATTCTGCTGGAAAAGGAGTATTTTTTTAAAAGAGCTTCCTGCATACCTATTAAAGCAAATAGGACATCCTAATTATGAATATATTGCCCCTATAAACCTCAGTCTAACCCACCATCCATTGCTCCTCATGCAATGAACGTGTGGCAGCATTTCTGTGAAGCACACATGGAGCGTTACTTTAGTGTAAGTTTAATGCTGCAACAGTGCAATACAGGCAAGCAAATGTTTATTCTTTTACTAAATGTACTGTGGAGTAACTTGAGGAATCTTCTTCAATGTACACATCTGCTCAGCTGGCAATAGTCTAAACATTTCAGGAGCCAAGAACTTTTGATTACCAAGAGTCTCCTTGCGTACGCTCTGACACTGAATTGCAGAGGACATTTTTGTCTGCATTACGTTTACCGGGATTTTAAGAGAGAGAACACATCCAGGGTACCAGACATTTTCTGGGCACCGTGACAGAACTCAAAGGTCTAAAGAAAGAAGGAGTTACATTTACTTTTTCCCACAGTCACCAAAAGTTTTAGCTTTCTCTCTCTCTCTTGGTTTTACCACTGGATCAATAGTTAAATTTAGTCCTCCATCTAAATCATCTGAAGCTTTTAGTTTCAAATCACAAGCTCAAAATTGAGACCAGGACAGGCTGTTGCACCCCCAGCAATCTCAATTTAACATGGGATTAATTCATTCCCTCTTACCTGCGCCCATTCAAATCCATGCTTTAGGGACATTCACACTCCCTCCTTAGCCTACACTACACAATTACCTTTATCTATTTGTCTACCAGCAACTTCCAATACCCTGTGCTGTAATCCTGTGCATTCTGACACGAGTTAACACTTCTCATCCATAAATGCTTGAGATGAATTTGAAAATTATTACTTCAAGTACAGTTTTAACCTGCCTTCTGATGTGAGCAACAAAGCACTCCATCACCACAGATAAATTAGCACTGTCAAGTGTAAGTTCCAGCCAAATAAGCCCATTCTCATTCCTCTGCAAGGGCAGGGTGCCAGCTCACCTACCTCAGTTGCTGCTGAGCCAGACCTCCCTCATGTTTCTCCACACCATTTCTTCAGATACTCACATGTTCAGGCCCACACTCCTTTCCTCAACACCGCCGACAAAATTCCCTCATTTTCTCAAGGCAATTCCTCACTTCCTTCAACCCCTACTTCCAGCACTTCTATATATTGTTGCTTGTTGGTTCCTACACCCTCCTCAGCTCTGTCCCTCAGAGCCTGCGGCGGCCTCACCCCAAGCAGGGACAGCCCGCGCTGGGCACTGCCCGCCACAGCAAAGCCCCTGAGCGGCTGCTGAAGAAAATGTTCCACAGTGCGACTTGACGGCAAGGTAATGTTTTTTAAAGGCTGCTTTACACCATCGGGAAGCACGAGCGAGAACGCTGAGGGCGGTGAAGCCCCCGGTCCCTCACGGCTCGCAGGGACGGGAGGAGGGAACGGGTGGCGCCGCCACCGCCCGGCCCTGAGGGGAGCGGGGCGGGGCAGCACCGGAGGGCGAGAGGCGCCGGGACAAAGCCCTCAGGGACACGGTGGGATTCCTGGGGTGTCCCGGAGTTCTATTCGATGATCCTTGTGGGTCCAGCTCAGGATATTCTGCGATTCAACGACCTCTGGAGTCAGTAACAGCACACAAACCGCCAGGGAGCAGGAACCCAGGAATCCCCAGAGCCATCACAACCAGCGATGACAGCTCTGCTTTTCAGAAACAAATTCTAGGCACATATTTTAAACACACATTATGAAACAAATGTGGATCTAATTTAAGAAGCTACATTCTTTCCCTTCTAGAATTAATGATTTCACTTCAAGCGTAGGGAAGCGAACCAAACCCCACAGAATAAGGAGGTTTGATGTGGTATCAGAGGGGCCAGTCCCTGCTTAGGACACCATCTCTGACACACCGACACTTGTCAACCCAAACTTAGCATTAAAAAAAGCATAGCCCCGCAGCCAGCACATTTTAGTAGCTTACCCAGGTGCTCACTGGTAAAATCGAGGACTAGGAAAGGGAAAAAGCACTATTTTCTTCAGAGGATTTAATTACAGATAGAGATAAGTAACATCCAGCTCCGCAAAATGACAATTGAGGAGGGGAGTAGAAGCAGTGGGTATATCTATTAACCCTTGTAGTTTACAGAAGTATGTACGCTGTCTGATTTGAAAAAACAAGTTTTTAAGACTTGTATTTTCCCTGCAGGTATCTAAGTGTTGCTTTTCAAGAACGAAGAAGATCCTAATGGCCTTGGGGTAAAGACTGCAGGTGGACTCTCTGTGACAGCATGGGCCTCTACCCAGGAGCAGAGATTCCCTTGCCTCTTAACCTGTACTTCGACAATCCCTTTAAATGCTTTTGTACCCTTTTGTCATCATGGCCCTAAGCTCCATTCCAAATCATGTGATGCCAGTTCTTTTGGATATATAGTTAATAACAGCCCCCGACATTTGCACAGAACACCATATAAATGACCTGAATCATCCCCATGAGGACTTTATACAACTTCTATTAAGTGTTGCATATATTATGAGAGCTAAATTTGCAATTGGTTTGGATACTCAAGATGAAAGTGATTTAAGTATTTAGTCCTAAGGTCATGAGTCTTGGGGAAGAAAAGTCTCTGGATCCTTGAGAGCACAAGAGTTCAGTTACTAATTTTCCCTTGCATCACTAATAG
The DNA here is from genome assembly GCF_003984885.1 of Neopelma chrysocephalum. NCBI lineage: Eukaryota > Metazoa > Chordata > Aves > Passeriformes > Pipridae > Neopelma > Neopelma chrysocephalum. Next base: position 1,764,205 of record NW_020897724.1, read on the forward strand.
AGTCTTCTTTCCCACATTTTAGTGTGAGAATGTGATGATACGGCTGCTATTAAAAAACCAAATTAATTATACTACTTCTGGGAGTATTCCAAGGTTAGAAATATAACATCTCACATTTAACATCGTTAAATTATTTTTCCCTTTGCAATGCAAGTTCACAGTAATTTAAAACCCCATGAATTTTGGCATAGCTTTAAACAGGTTACTGCATTGTTTAAATGACAGTGGCTCCCACTCTAATGTAAATATAATCTCATGAAGCCTTCTTGATATTCCACTCTCCACAGCAATGGTTTTGATTGTTTGATAATTTGTAGAACTCTCTTCTTTTGTTTTCATGTCTTCAAGGGAAACACACAGCAATTTAAAACTTGTGACATTAAGCTTGCTTTTCTTGGTTACATTTCACAAATATCTTGAAAGTAGTCCACGGATCAAGAGGGTCTGCTAATCACAGGCTGTCAAAAAATTGTTATATTATGAAGAAAAATAAAAAGACTTCACTAAAAACATTTCAGAAGCTAATAAATAAAAACAAACGAGTTCCTAAGAAAATGTCTTTAATTTTCATTTTATGGAAATACATACTTTGTTTTTATTTCCATGATACAAAAAAGTTAAATATCAAACATTTTCTGAAATCTATCAATGCGGGTCCTTTTTTAAACAAATAAAGGGCTGGTGCAGTTAGCAGGTTTATCACAAAAAACATTTTTACAAAAGCCCCACAAGCTGGGGAAGAAGAAGGGAGAGAAGAAACAAACCAGAATTTAAAGGTGAAAACAGCAACAGATGTGAAAACAAAGAAAAATTACCTCCCACCAGGAAATTAATGTTTGAGAAACTTTTAAGTTACAGTTTTTTGAAAGGGTAAGGTATGTGTAAAGCTGGTATTTAGATGAATACCATCTGCACAGGGGGTGGGGGTAGAGAACAGAAATTCAAAAGATATTTCTAGATAAAGTAAGTGGTAGAAAGCAATATGTGAAACTGCAGTTCTACCTGTTTCCAGAATGCTGACAGCAAACTGATACTGCCTGGAAAAATAGCTAAATATGAGGAGACTCGTGGTAACTCCCCCAAGCACAGGAGACAGCCCAGCACGAAATCATGGAGTGCCAGTTGTTTTTGGCCAGTTCAGAGCCAGCATGCCAAAGGAGGTGACCAAAACACATTTAGTCTTGCTTCTTAAATCTAACATTGGTTACGACAGCAAGGATTTCACATGATCAACAACGAGCCATATACTGGTTAATATACACACAAGCAAAACTGACAGTGATTGTTCAAGAAACAGTTTAAAATAATTAAACTGATTTTCAGGACACAGACTGCTTTGTTAACACCACTTTATTTAAATAAAGTATGGCTTCCAAGAGGTGTATTCTCTCAACTGCTTTCAATCAACTCCACTTGTTAAGGCAGTTGTTTCCTACCATGTTTCAGGGACTTCAAAAATTCCAGTGGAACTAGTGGTGAGGCTTCCTAAAAGACAGTCATGGGACAAAAATTAAATCAAGATTTTTTTTTGTTCTTTCAGAGTACATTAAGACATATTTTCTCCTGTAGAGTGAGGTTCTAGATACATTACTGGCGAGTCAATATTTACAAAGAGAAACCAAGAGAGTGTTTATGAATATGCACTTAAAAAAAAAGGGGTGTTGGGGGCAATGAAGGTTAATACCAGGTTTCTTATCTAAACAGTAAATACTACATTTTTAATCCAAGTAATTAAGTAATTTTGGTTTTGCAATAACTGCGATGATAAAGTTAAATAATACCATTTTCCCAAGTGTACTTGTAGTTACTTTTGTTTAAGGCAATTAAGGCAGTGAAGAATATTTCCAGCCCAAATTAATTGGAGAATAAAGACGAATCACACTAATACCGATAATGCATATTTCCATAATGCCAAATCCAGAGCCTGAATTTTATACTTGGAATTAGAGTAGACACTCTTGTCATTTTGCATATGCTTATATGGCCCAGCTGCCCTCCTAAATTGCAAGAAGAAAGCAATTTCCAAGCACAGTTTTTGAATCAGCTACGAAAAATTTTACTCTGCCAAATCAGGAGAAAGGATGCTTGGTATACAATACCACTTTCTGGATAAAAGTTGCTAATGCAGATATATAAATGAAGTTTTATCTATGAATATTTGAATATATTTCAATACATGGAGTGCTCCAGATGACTAATGCATTGAATAACCGTGAACAGAAAGTCACGTTAAACAAATATTAAGAATAGCTAAAAAAAACCCTCAGAGTTTTATCTTAAGAAAGAAAGTAAGCAAGTAATAAATCAACTACATTCTGCTTCATTTGGCTGGTCTTGGGTGGGGTTTTGGTTGTTTATGGGTTCTCTGGTTTTGTTTTGGTTCTGTTGTTTGTTTTTTCCCAATTTTTGTATAATGCAAAATTCATCACTTTGTAATGGAGTAACTCACTGCTACAAGCAAAGACATTCAAGAGAACAACTTCGATTGCCCTGTTCAGGCCCAGGGCACTTTCAAACAGGACAAAAACGTGTACCAACACTGTACTTACCTGCTGGAACTTGATCTGTCTTGATCTTTTTCAATTTTTTGGCTCTCTTCTTACCATCTGGAAGGGCCTCTGCACAGGAGTCTGTCTGATCACATTCTGAACCTTGGCCCTCTCCCTCTTCCATATCATCAGAACCAGTTTCTTCCTCAATGGGACTCATGCTTCTCTTGCCCACTGTGCTGGTACCTGTAAAACTGGCACACAGAAGAGAGATGATTATGAAGAAGTCAAGGATTACTGTTACATAGGTGCTAGTTGCTGTACATCTACTAAATGCTTATGAAGGTAGCAGAATAAACTGTAGCAAGTGGCGAACCATGAAGTGACATTATCTGGAAGACCTGACTTAACTATAAAATTCCATAAATTGGCTATCTAATCCAATCTTATGGAGATCAAGGTATTTGTTCTTTGTACTATAGATGTCTAAGGCTTGGCTGCTATTCTGATGAGATCACTCAACTGAAATGGAATTAAAGCTGTTCTCTATCCCTGCTTAGTTTTAACTTTTATTTTCATGGTTAAAGCACTGTCAACAGACACCCAGTTATACACAACTGAGCCTCAAACACACATCTCTGTATTGAAGGATTTCACATGTTCACTTCATCCTCTCTCCTGGAACTACAGCGGGTTTTAAAAGCATTTCTATTATATAAAGGCAGAGAAAACCATCAAGCTCCATATAATAAACTTTAAATCTGACTTTAAGTGAAGAGTCCTATTATCCACGGGGCTGGTAAAATAAAAAGCATAAAAAATCACACACTCATTTCATTAATAAAGCCTGATTAACAGGGTATGAAGATGAACTCAGAGCTCCACTCCATTCAGCACACACTGAAATAACACTGTGTAGGTTTGTGTTCCACTGCAATGCTACTGTTAAGATCCCTTCAAAGACAAATGACAATATTAAAACCAAATTAGCAGGAGTACAAGAAAGAATGCAGTAGCAAAGGGGATAAATTAAAAAAACAATTCCCACTATGAACTTTTAGATATGTGAACACCAGCTATTTAAATGTCTAATTTAATGCTCTCTTAAAACTACCAATTAAAAAAAAAGGTAGTTTTAGACTTATGAACCTTTAGTTTTCCATTAAGGACCACACAACATGGCTGTATGCATCTAAGCCATATTCCATTCTGTGACTGAAATATTAATACTGAGTTATAAAACAAAGCTTTACAAGGTATTTTTTTCTTTTTAATCAATAGCAGGGAATTATGGTGTTTCAGTAAGGTTTCACCTAAAGGAAGGACTGCTAAATTTGGCAGCACAGTTTTGGCTTTGAAATGGAATTTTTTCAGCTGAACATTTTGCAATTTAAAACAGACTCTTTCTGGGATGTCCAAAGGCAATAAACAAACATGAAACATATGATTACGTCTCATGCTCTTACTTCCACTTTAGGAGCACAAACACCATTTACTTTGATGAATAGTTGGCTTTTCCTCCAAACATTCACACACAGAAGGCGTTCTTGCATGATTTCTTACAAATCATCATTTGGAGTCACACCACAACTACCATCAATAAAAAGATGGAAGCCAAAAAGCTGGAGAGAACTGTTTATCCTATATACACAACTCAATATGGCAAAACAGGCCAAAAGTGGGCTGGAAAGAAAAAAAAAAATCTAGTGAAGAAAGAGCATTTAGGGAATTAAAAACTACTATGTTTTCTTAAAAATTGTTTAGAAAAGCTTTGGGAAAGACATTCTGAAAAACACATAAGGAAGAAAAACTCAAGAGCCATAAATTATGATCCCAGGATCACTGCAGGAAGAAGTTCCCTTTTTGAATGGTCTTATGGCTGAATTTAATTTTTTTTCAGCTTAAGACTCCTGTGAAGTTATTGTGAATAAAGAGAAACGAGTTCTTCCCTTTCAGTGCACATTTATCTGTGTACCAAAGTACAGAATAAAAGTTAATTTAGGCCTTACGTTCCTCCTGCAGACACTTTGGGGTAGGGAAAAAACCCACCAAAAAAGTGGCAGCACAAAATACAATATATTTTTATATACAATATATATTTTATAACCAAGAGCTGTTGACATCTTACTTTCTCCCAACATATTAATTTTATTTTACATTCATTCACTGATTGTATGGCTAAAGGTTGATTTTTTTGTGTGTGTTATTCTTCCTTAACCTAAAATAACATTCTAGATTACAGCAATACTATTTATGAACTTAGTAGCAAATTAATATGGCTGCATATCCGAGTCAGAGAACCACTTAGAGCAAAGATCAGTTTTCCAATTTATACCCGTTATTCTATTTGTGCCCACATGTCTGTCTCAATTTCCTTAGTCTGCTGAGAAACAACTAAACAAAGTTAAAGACTCAAACACACTAATACATATCAGCAGTTGTCCAATTCGGATCAACTTCCTTTATTATTTATCCAAACTCTGCATACCTGAACCATTTAGAGACAGAAATTTCCACCATCCATAAACTACACAACACTTAGGTTTCAAAACACACATGTACAACAGCTATCCAAGCAATTTTATTTTTTTTTAAAGAATATATTTAAAGAGGCTCTATAATTCCTTTTGCATATTGAAATGGAGCTTGTTCTCATTTTAAAAATAAAATCACTAGCCAAGTTGTGGGGTTTTTTGGGGGGTGGGGGTGCTGAGAAACCACCAAAAAAAAAAGGCCCACCACAACAAAAGCCTATTATCCATTGCCAGTTGGCAGATTTAGTTAGTGAACAATCCAGCTTTCCCATCAGCCAGGGATGATGGGAAGTGGGGTCCCAAGACTCTTCACCAACAGTTCCCACTCATCCTTCTTCCCCAACCTCTCCCTTCTGCTGCTCCCAGTGCCAGCCCACAGGCAAACCTGGGGAGGATGAATGGGAGAAACAGGAAACCTGCATTTTGTTCTTGATTTCTCTCTGTTGATTTCTAATCAAAAAGAATGTGAGTTAAATTGCAGCAGTATGAGCAGCACCACGAGCACTGATCACAACGGGATGAATCAACAGGATGGGGAGGTCCTGCACTGCCAGAGAGGGCACAGACTCCACCTGATTAAACTGTCCATGGACTTTGTAATGTCATTTCAAATACTAAATATCAGCAATCCAAATAGTGCTCTGATAATTAATTTGAAAGAATCAGCAGGTGGAGGGGGGACAAAAGGTGGGAAAACAATTATGATGATGCAGCATTTAACATTGTCCATTTTGGGAAAGCACTTCCGAGTTTTAAAAGAAACACTTCATCTCAACAGAACATTTTGAATTGGCCTGGATATATGCAGACCTTCAACTTCAAATAAATTTCATTTAAACAAAAACATCAACCTTGTGTTCTCCTGAGACTTTGAATAAAATTAGAGGGATGGGAGTAGATACTGATCCATCATAAAAATCAGTCATTTCAGCTTAAGAGCAGGTGAAATCACGTGAAATAACACTACAATACTGGCCCACTATAACAATTGGCTTGCAATATTTGTTATTCATATATTTAATGACTTAGTTTCTCCCAATTCTTATCCTTTATTTGATAATAAACCATTATAAAAAACCCCTTCTGTAAAAAGCAGAATCATGGGTAGAAATACTCGAACATTCCAAAAATCAGATAATCTCCAGCAAAATTAAGACATTCAAGGAAGTGATGCTAAAAACAGCACCTTGACTTGACAGAAGGTAAGATGCAGCTCTTGCAGTTTTAAGTACAAAATTTGTAAGGCAAAATGACACATCACTTTCTGTGCTTCACACTAGTCCTTTTCCACTGGCCTTATTCTATTTTACTATTCCTAGATGATGATCAGGAAAACTAGAATAAGTACAAGTAGGGCAGGATAGTTAGTTTTACACAGAACATACCCTACTTGACTTTTCTAGGTTTAACACTATTTTGCTAGGGGAAGGTTCTCACATGCAGGCATTTCAGAGTCCTGGCAGAGCTGGCACAGCACAGCCAGTTCCAGCCCTGTCCTCTGTGTGTTCTCAACAGCAAAGGCTTTAGAGAAGGGGAGCTGAGTTACTACTTCAAGTTTTGTCAAATGCTTCAGTTTTCCCTCTACTTCTCCATCTCACATTACTAATCTGTCATATTTCCACTGGGATAAATTTTGATATTTAGCAGTAGTAGTATCAAGGAATACACGTTAAGTGATTTTATCTTGTGACTGCTCTTAATACTATTACACCATATTTTCTGAAGAGTAATTCCTCTACAACATGGGACTACAATTTTTTCAGCAAGACAGGGATTAAAGAGCCTTTGTTACATACTTATCAATCTGTCAGTTTAAGACAAAGTTCCTTACAAGAAATACCCAACAACTCCATTACTGAATGAAAAATTAGCCAGGACACATCGTCATCATGGAGGAGAACAGCTACTCTGCAGCTGTGCTCCTTGGCAGAACTGATTCAGCAAGCTTATTAAATAATAAATAAATAAAGGATGTAGTAACATGAAGCTATTAAAAGAGATCAGCTGCTGGATACATCACAGTACTGAGTGCTCAGCTAGATAGGACTTACATTAATCTGGACAAATATACACACACATAAATGCACATATATATTTGTCCTGGTTGTTTAAATAAATATTATGCTATAGTTATTATATTTTATATTAAAATGGTAATATATAATATATAAAAATATAAGTATTTTTTATATACCTTTGACTGGAAACAAAAAGAAAGTGTTCCTCTTGAGTGAAATGAAAGACCACATGGTTTGCAGTTCCATATTATATCTAACCAGATTACACTTCAGAGGAAGTATTTACAAAAGATTAGTTGACAAAAGAATATAATCTAACTAGTAACAAATAAAAATAAAATTCATGTCAAATCAAAAGACCTGCATGAGAGGGAATTTGGGACAGAACAAAATCACTTTATTAATTGAGTAAGAAGAGAACAAAAATTCACATAACATCAATTATAAAAGAAGGTCTGTCAACAAAATAATGCCTACTATCCAAGGCTATCTAAGTGTTGATCATCTAAAACCAAAAAGCTGCTTCTTGTGGAATTTTACAACATTAGATAGAAAAAATATATTAAAACTTGACAAGATTAAGTGCTTAGGCAAACAACTCTTTGGGGTATGTCAAACTTTGAAGGAAAGAATTCACTGAAAATTTTATTCAGCAATTTTCCAAATTATACATATGTGGCAATTCTCAAACTTATTTACAAGACAACAGCAAATCAGCTTTCTGCATTTACTATTTTCCATAAGCTGTCACCCTCATTATCTGCCTAGAACCTGTGATACCAACTTAATGACAGACCTAAACCTGAGCCACAGCAAGCTGGTGCCAGGACAGTCTTTAGAGCTCCCCATCTCTCCACACACTCCCAAGTTTCACTAAGTACAACAGTTCCATTAAACTAACTTCATTTGATATGGATTTTATCACCAGGTTCCTCCATATGGTTTTTTGAATCAAACACGTCTATAACACATTTAGAATTCCCACCATGACAAAAGCCATGAACATCTGACAGCTGGCCAAAATACACACCTGCAAAATCACAGGGTTATGTCAGTGGCAAGAACAGAACAAGTTGAGCATATTTGTTATGTGACAGACAAACATTTACAGGAAGATATAATGAGCTAGAACTTGTCATAGCATTCCCAAGAAAGATATGGCAAAAGGACAGCATTAGTTTTGTGACCATTATATTTGGTCTGTCTAACCACAGGGTGGGGAAGGAGAGAGAATCCCCCCCAAAAACCAAACCAAAACACCACCTTAGAGAAATGTAGCTTGTACATTCCACTTAAACTTATTTTCATACATTTTCATATAGAATTGATAGAAAGAATGGCAATAACTGGATAGGTTAATTATACAATTATATTAACACTAAAAGACCCTTCTCACACACAGCTACACAGATGACTGAGAAAGAAGCTGCCTGTTACCCTCATATCCAAAACCTGTCATTAAGATGAGGGTAAAAATGGAGCAAGAAATACACACAGCAACAGACTGTGCCAGAATCAAAAGCAGCATGTCCTGACTTAATTTTGTCCTTCAATAATGAATTAAAACCCTGTTCAAGTTTTATACCAAAAGCTTAAAGCCAGGTAAGTATCATCATTTGCCATCCTTTCCGGAAGCATAAGGACAACTTCATCAGGACTGCTCAAGAAGGTAATTCATGCCCTTCTTTGCTGTACTATTAACACCATGGAAAGTCATCCAAAAACCAGCATGGCCTTCAAAAGGTTATAAGATGACAGCTACTTATCAGAAGACAAAAGCCATTCAAAAGTATCAAATTAATAGAGAAAATAAATTTTTTAATTTGGTTATAAGGAATGATGCTGGTACATGAAGCTCAGAAGCTGTGATTTGACCTGTCCCCAAGATCCCAGAATTTAAAAACTGTCTAATCACATTGGTGATGAAATTCTCTCTCCTCTTTCACTTCTCATCTTGTGACAGCTGATGTACCACTACTGATTTATATGCAAAGAAATAAATGCAGGAAAAAACTCATTTATTAGTTAAGAACTACCTGAAAATTGCCAGACTTCTAATAAAAATGCAATAAAAATATTAGAGTTGGCAAAGCAGAAGTCACCTCACCTGTTAACACAGTAGTAGCGACTCTGGGAGATGTAGGGTGTGCACTGAGTTTTTAACCGTTTCCTCTCCATCTCCTTCCAACTGTCTTCTGTGCATTTTCTCTTTGCCTGTTTGTCTTCATGTTTGTTCTCAACATATTCTGCATATGTCTGGATCCTATAACTTTCAGCATACCTGCTGGTGTTTACAGCTGTGGAGAAGAAGAGTGATGTTACACACAGAACACTGAAATGACAGCAGGTCCTCCCCTGAAATAACTTATTTTGAAAAGCGGGATGCAGCGAGTTGTTTGTTCTGTTCATGTAAACCATTTCTAGTTCCATTGTTAGCAATTAAAACAAAAAAACAAAACAAAACCAACCCCAAATGCCACACTCTCCAAAAGTCTCAGTGTCTGAATTAGATGCTCAGAACTCTTCTGAGGGTCAGACTTCATGCAAAAAGAGTTAAATCTACTTAAGACGTTTCTTTTAAATTAGAAACGATCGATTCTTCAGTCGTAACCCTCTTCCAGATTGCTTGTTGGCAAGAAAAGATTTCCTGGATTTTTTCCCTTTTAGTCTCATTACTTAACCCAGCAGGTTTATTTTGCAAGTCTGCCAGGAAAAGACGACATTTGCAAAGCCTTTGCCAAAACTCTGTTTGATTGCTGTGAAACATAAGCTTATTTGAGCTGCATTTTTGGTTGCACAAGATATCCATGGAAGAAGCACTTAACTAATATCCAGCTGTTCCAAACTTGTATCTTTCTAATGTTTGGTCTCAATTTAACTAAAAAACACTGCCAGTTCAAGGTAGAAGGATTTCTGTCAATGCAAAATTAGAATCGCTTTAAAAATAAAGAAAAAAAAAACTTTCACTGCCTCCACTCAGCAACAATTTAACAACATTCCTTCAAGTCCCAGCATCTTCAGAGCTCTCAGCCTTCAGCGAGCGAGCCAAGCTCTGGCCTGATGCCATCACTGTAACAGATGAATCAGCAAATTAAACTGACTGTCAACTGGTGTCTTCTGCTGTTTCCAGCCTAACTCTCTGAAAGAAAGTATTGTAAACCAACCAGTAAACCAGTTTAAATATAAACCAAAACCAAACCAGCAAACCCCAGATTGTTTTTCACATAATCAGGCCGCACATTTTAAAAATACCATAATTGTAGTGGAGACAAAATCCTGATTTTAATCTGTACTTCCAATTTTTGTGCAGCCATTTCAGATGCATGGCCAACTTTCTTTCCTAGCTGAAGTGTTGTTATCTCCAATACAGGTATTCTGTGCCACCTCTGGTCCAAGAACTAGAAATGGCAAGCTCCAACACTGCATTTCAGAAAAGCTGAGGAATATGGGTGGATGGGTGGATTTGGTTTTCCTCCTCTTTCAGGACAGATCATCTATTCTGTATATTTGCTACGTTACAGTGAAATGAATTACCTATAATATGTGCCATGGCATAGAGATGCTGCTGCTGCAAAGTCTTTGTAATGCACATAAAACTGGGCCAAGAGTGTTGTATATTTAATTTTAATAGCAAACATAAATAGCAGCAGTTCTGATTAACAGCTCCTGAGATTGGTGCAGTAACCAAGAGGAGTGAGGCAAACCCCCCCTACATTTGTTTTGAACTGTGAAGTTACAGGATCTGTTTGCAGGAATTAGGAGCATATTTATTGCCCGTGGAGTTATGGTGCAGGCACCATGAATGAATTACTAAGGCTCACTGGAGTTTGCTGCATGCCAGCCCACATTCCTCAGGGTAACATTTGTTTAGTTAAACTCAAGTATGTTTTTACTTGCTAAAATCAAGCCCAGCGTTACCATGGATCATCTGTTACATAGTCATTTGTTAAAACACAATAACCATTTCACATTATTTGTTTTGCTACAAACTACGAACCAAAGTTACGGGTCTGCCATTTAATTCCCTGATACACTCAGCCCTTTTTTAAGGAAAAAAAATAAAAATATATAAATTTTAAAATAAATCTGTGTAAGAGTATTTTCGAACAAAGACAACTCTGCTTTCTTGAAATAAGGCATGTATTTTACAGTAACCCACTCATATGACACACAGACACACAAATATATACGTATATAGCATATACATTTAATATAAAATGTTACATGCTGAATATATTGCTTCATCATGGAGCAGCTGAAATGAAGGCATATGGAGAAGTCTAAGGAGTCACACACATAAATCAATCTTGCATGGTCTTGAGCTGAAGAGCAGCTCCCTGTAAGAGTTTAAAATACATTTTCTCTGATGCTTTTTTGATGAATGCTGTCCATATTGCCAACCAAAGCAAATACAGTTACATCCTTCTGCATTGCCAGCAGAAGAAATGCATTGCTAGAATGCTTTGTGAATTCTAACAAACTAAAGAGAACTCAGGGAAGTTATTTCCTTATTTATTAAAATTTTAGGAGAGGAGATAACTCTTCCTGGGAGAAACCTGACCTAGTAACCAACTCTACACGGCTGCATTTCACCACACATTAACTGCAGGCCTGAAGTAGAATAATGGCAATTGCAAATTATTTTAGGAAAAGCATTTCTGGAGGACTCATCTTCTCTAGTTATCAGACAAGATATTGAGCAGGCTGACAGTTGTTGAGTGATCCAACAGGAATGTGTACAAAGATACTCTTTTGCCAAGTCCTTGCTTTTAAGCAGAGCAAAATCCTGACAGATGGCCACTGACAATATTAAGCCTCTTAATAAACAGACAAATATGTCAGAGAACTGTGTAGGTAAAAGAAAAGCAACAATATACAAATAAAACAAATACAGAGAGCTATACAGATTAAGGCTGCAATACTGAACACTCAGGTTTATGAAATCCTGAAGTAAAATTTCACCTGTGAAGCCTTAAAGTGACCTTTGTATCGATGCTGCCTCAATCTTATCTGATCATGTTCTACTCCAAACATGGGGCTGCTGCCTCAGACTCTTCAATCAGTGAGTAGCTAAGGCACTAATTTCTTTTACTCTCATTACTCATTTTTTGGTTCCACAGCCTTATTTATTGCCTTCTAGGGCTGTTCATGCTGCACCTAAACAACATGTTTCTTTAGCAGGAAAGAAGCAATCCTGGGAGTAACTATGTAGCAGTTATTGCTTATGGAGTATGTTACTCTTAGCCCTGACAAAAGGTTAATTCCAAAAAACAACTAAGTGTAGTGGATTAGACCATTTTCTCCAGTCTGGTTACAAAAATTGCAAAAAAAAATTTGTTTAGGAAGTAAAAAAAAAAAGAAACCAACTCACAAATGAAGGGAGGTAAAATACTACATTAATCTTCAGTATCCATTAAGAAAATCTCAACTTAGTAAAAACCACTGACTGAACAGAAACAGAAATTAAGGCTGGTGAAGATGCATTTTCTTGCTCCAAGGAATCAATGTATTAGAGACTGATGGAGAAAAGTAATTTAACAATTTGAAGGACCCATAGTCTCTGAATTCTATTTAATAACAGCAACAACCTGCAGGCTGTATCAACACTGAAAACACCAGTTTGCACATGGTGCTGTCCATCCCTTTGTTTCCTCTCCTGTATTAGCTTAAGATAGAATCTGCATAGGCACATTCTTCTAAAATAGACTTAAAATAAGAGTGTTTTACAAAGGTTGTCATCTCTCTTGGTATCTGAATCCAGAACAGGGAGTACCAATGTGGTGACAAAGCAGCTGTTCACTTTATGAAGAGGATGGCAAGTTACAGAGCAAACCAAAATAAATCTTTGAATCTCCATGCTGGAGAAAATGGAAAAATGAATAAGTGATCTGAAGGAAAAGAGTTTTGCAGAAGCAAGAAAAAATGCCAAGTACAAAGCATGGCAAAGAAAGGGAAAGATCCTTAGGCAATGTTTAAACTTAAAATATTTCCCTTGATGAAGAACACAGATGATAGTATAGTCCAGGGAGACATCTCATGCTATAGTAGATTCTTATAAAGGATTTTAACTCCCTTAAAGATGAAGTCATTTAAATACTGAAAGAATTCAAGCTACTTAACCTTTGCACCCTGTTTAAATACCTCAGTAATACATTTTGCAGCTTTTGTTTCAACTCATTTCAAAAACTCCAAATCAAATGAAAAGGTGGCCACGATGCTTCCAACACTACATTAAGAAAAAAAACTAATATATTCGACCTTACAGAGTACAAAGGGCATTTTGGGTTTGGGGTTTTTTTTGTTTATTTCTTAATGGATGAGAAAAAAGTATGGCTGCAGGTGCCTTGAAGGCAAGTCTATAATCTGTCTTCTTAATTCCACATCAGTACTGCTGGAAGTTGTACAATAGCTATCTCTAGATATGATTTATACCACTGGTTCCACTGTAAAACCAGTAATTCATTTTCCTGTTGTAGTCAAGATTCCTGAAAAGAAGCAGAAACTCACCACATCTCAATCCCTGCATTTACTAGTACAGGAATGGTTTCGAATAAACACTGGAGAATTTTAACTTTGAGGATGACAAGTGAAGTGTTCAGATCTGTGTATGTACAAATTCAAAGTGTAACATGTCCAGAATGTTTCTGTTCTGGTCAGAAAGACTCAGTGTCTGTTATTACACAAAGCACAGAGAGCTCAGACCTGCAGGACTTCTCAGACAGAAATGGAACACACAGTCTGATTTCAGCTGATTTCCTCTTGTTAGGAGATGAAGATGGAGAATCCCATGTTGCTCCTTGGCCCCTGCTCCAAACCACCTGGTCTCATGCTTTTTAAAAACCTCCAGGGACAGTGACTCCACTGCTTCCCTGGGGCAGCCTTTCCAATTCTTGACAACCAGTCCAATGAAAGCATTTCCCTAATATCCCATCTGAACTTTCCCCTAGTGCAACTGCAGGCCATTTCTTCTTGTCCTATTGTTTTGTTACCTGGGAGAAGAGACCGACCCCCACCTTGCTTCAACCTCCTGGCATAAAATTCCCATTAACTTCTTGGGGAGAATACAGTATGTGAATTTTTGTAATGCAATTTTTCAAAGACTCTGGGTATTACAGTACATAATACCTGCCCTTTCCCCAAATTCAGTGAGAAGAGCCTGATGCATGCACGATCTCAAACTGCTTTTATATTTTGAAATGGTGGTAGGAAGCACTCATGCTAAGTAGAGGGTTCTACAGTAAACCTTATAAAACACTAATAAGCCATAAAAAAGTCCAGCCCTGTCTGAGAAACTCACGAGTTCAGAAAGATTAATGATTTAAACACAAATCATTGAAAGGCCGTCACAATTTCAGCTGCTGCACCTGCTTTAGTCCATTGCTCCCCTGCTGTCTAAATACATTGGCCTACTCAGTGCCTAGAGGAAGAAGATATCCTGCACACACTAAATTCTGTATGAGCTCATGTATCAGGGCACCAACACATGGAATAACTTAACATTATTTCAATGCCTGCCATTTATGACAAGCAGTTGCTTTTCACATGTATTTAAAATTTCAAGTTAAGTGTATTTATTGCATTTTAAAACAGCAAGAAAAACATTCCCAGGAAGATTCTCAAGTCAAAATTACTCTAAAATCGAACCAGTGGTCTTAAAATATTGCAGAAGTTATTCATAATCAGAACATAGATGTTATTAAACTGCACACCTGAGCCCTAGGTAAAAAGAATTAAGTGCAAGTGTTGACTGCCAAGGGAAAATAAATCATGTATGTTTTTGAGGTACCACTGATAAACTTGTCCATTATTTTCATTAACATATAACCATGTCAAATGCAAGACTTAAAAGCCAGAATTGTATGCCAAAAGTTGGTTCTGAGGTTTGTTCTACCAGTGCACACGCTGCTTTATCTTTTGCCACACATTTCACAAGTATGTGCTTCATGTCTGACAGAAATGCTGAGCCCACATGAAGCACAACTTGGCAACAGAAAGTTCTGTCTCCCAGACGTCCAACTAAAGGAATATCAACCATTTAACAAATTGTTATTAATTACCTACTTTGAACAGCAATTTCCAACAGAAAACAGACTGTGTTTAATGTCCATTATTGTTTTCAGGTGCTGAAGTTTATGTTCTAACTGTAAAGGGTAACATGATTTGGTACAAGAACCAGCCTTTTCTGCTCCTAATAAATTAGAGAGGCTGCCAATATGTGAGTTGCACGAATAACCAAATAAAGTGAAGATTCTTGGACATTATTACAGGCAGCAAAATGAAAAGTTTAAGTCTTGACTCTCGTTTTCCAAGGTTTCTGCTTTGTGTGTTTTAAACATGCCATGCTCAGTTTGAAAGTTAGGAGCAGCTCCAAAATTGCCTATAAAAATACTGCCCTTTCCCCTACTTATTTTTCAGGGGAAAATAAGTAAAAGAGGAAACAAGTCTTTTTACACTCTGCAAAGATTCAGAGGTTCTTCAGGGTAACACTTTAACTATTAGAACATTGGGATGTGCATTCCCCCTGGCAACACCCACACCACTGATTCCCATGGGAAATTTGAAGAGTTGCTCATTAGTTGAACTCAGCTGATCAAATGTATCCTTTTCAAACAGAAAAGCACATGGACCAATGTTTTATCAATCAGTTTGGGACCAGGGCTTAATGGTTACCATCCACAATATTACCTAAGTGAGGAACATTGTTTTAAAGAGCACTGGGGGATGAACAGATACATTTTATTACCTACACATTCAAAATGGATTTCTATGCATATTACCATGAGAAATCCAACATATTCCCAGGGTGCTGATGAACAAGCTTTTAGTCCATTTAAAATACCTGAAGCCAGGAGAGTTAGAAGCAACAGAAACAGCAAAGCTCAGCAGAGCACAGCAGAAACAGCTTATACAAAGTGTCACATTTTAGGAGGTCTGCCATTGCAGAGGTTAAGCATGATAATTAATAATTTGAAATGTGAAAGACAACTATCAGAATTTCAATACAACTCTTAGATATGGTTACACAAAACTAGTACTACAGACAAATCATATTTTAAATTGTCTTGTAACACCTACAAATCTGAACAAAATTAAAAAGCATTGGAGATAAGTTTTTAAGAAACCAGAAAGATTCATCAGCTGGTTATCCTGAGCGTGTACATCACGGAAGGATGGCAGAACAGTCTTTAAATCATCTGCTGTTCAAGTCTATAACTTTACATTACTTCAGCCAAATATTCTGTATTTGGATCACTGCTGCAACTAAAAAATAAAGACACCTTCCAGATATAAATGGAGTTTAAAAAATCTGGTAGACCTAGAATCAGATAACACTCCATGCAGGTTATTACAAAACTGATCCTATTTTCATAGCTTTCTCACACACAATTCCCTTATTAAAAAGGTGCAAAGTAAGTCTGGAGGTTTCTGCAGTGCTCAGACTCATCTATAATGCAAATCTGAACACTTCATATTCTCAATCCATTTATGTTCCAATAAATGCTTTTGTTGCACAAGTGCTTTCTCAACTTTATGTATCAATACCACCTCAGAGTCAGAAATATCTTTAAGAGGTAAGCATAGAAGTAGGTCTGCAACAACATCTTGAGTTGTATCACACTGTTTGACAGTTCTCCAAGGCTTTTTATACAGTCCAGAAGAGGCAGATATTTAAATAAACAGGTTAAAAACCAGGCCACATTATTAGTTTTTCCTAGGTTCTTCACATAAGCACATCTCACTAAATCATAAGTACAAACAGTGACTTTTATTGCCAAAGCAGTTCATTAAAGAATTTAAGACCAGGAAATAGAATAAAAGAATTCATTTTATGACCTGTTTATTACAGAAAAGAAAAAAAAAACTCAAAAAAACCCCAAACAAAACAAAACACCAAGAGTTTTAAGCAATTTTACAGATAAAATCTCACAGATTTTTGGTAACTGAGGTTGCTGTAGTTTATCAGCTTGGTTGGCTCACTGCTTTCACTATGAGAATCTACTGACCTGATTTCATAAAATCTATGAAAGACTATAATCACCTGAGCTCTCAAACAAATAACATGTTTTCTAGCACGTAGGCCACAGAACAAGCCTCCCTGTTTGTCAGAGCACAAAAAAAAAAAGACACACACACAGAACAGCACCAGAAAAATTCAGTTTAAATATTCTGCACACATTCGGTTCTTTCCACAATACAGAGTTGCTATAATAAAAACAAAACAACAAAAAAAAACCCAATAAAAACAAAGAAGTGGTGGTAATGTGTATACCAAGCATTTTGACAATGGGTAAGTAACTGAGGTGAAAGCAGTGGGGAATTTTCTGCAGCAGCATCTAGGAAGGTTTTACCTGACTAATTCTTTATCTGGAACTTCTCACCAGAAGTTACATCATCCTTATATCTATACATACATGAAGAAACAATGGCTGTTGGTGCTCTGGAACAATTGCTGTAAGGAGGCTGCTGGAGAGCTCTCCAACTCCTCTGCAGAGCCCTGCATGGATGAGGAAGGACGATAAACACCCCCAGGGTGTTAAGAAGGAATGACAGACATGCACTGATTGTGCAGCCAGAACCTGAGAGCCTCTTTATCTGAGCTTACTAACATGGATGATGGGGAACTCAGTGGGGTTTTCTAATCTGTATTTTTTTTTCTTTTAAGACATTAATCATGGGAATTCTGGCAGGATACCTCTTAAGTGCTACATATACTGCTGTTCTTACTGGCTCCACAACATTTGATGAAGCATTTCAGTAAACAGGGATGACACCACCATAACATATCCCAAATGATCATCTATGATGGCCCACTCCCAGTCATTGTTCCCAAAAGTAAGTTTATAAGTCAGTCCTCAAATACATACAAAGGATCTACAGAAACCACTATGAGCTTGTGGATCCAATTACAGTCAACCAAAAACCTTAAAAACCTCCACCCAAATACACAAATAAACCCCCCCAAAAACAACATAAAAACCTAATGTAAAAACCCTCCACACCAAGAACACCAGAAGAAATGCTTTCAGTAAATTCAGAGATGTTGGACTCTTCCTCTGTTTTTAACACAGTTCTTGATTAGTTCTTGATGATTTCTCCTGTTATTTATTCCCTATTTGATGATGATATTTAGATAATGTTTTGCTCCGTGCTTTTTATACTAAAAATGGTTCTTTCTAGAGTCTCTTGCACAACTGTAAATAGTAAAATATTGCTATCTGTCCTAATTATGTGAATTAGAAATGTGGGTTCATGGAGTGTATTTATTCAGTCATGTACAATTTTTTTTCTTTAATCTAACCCCTCTCCTAAGATCTAAACCAAGGAGCAATACATAAAAAATCCAAATGCAATGAACTTCCAAGAAAAAAGGTTAAATGTATAGTTCCCATAGAACTTATGCCCATCAACTTTTTTCAAAGCTAAGCTCATAAATTCAAATAAAAACTGAAAAATCTCTGGAGAGATTGCACACTGTAAAAGCACAAACTGTAGACATATCAGCAGTCCAGACTATTCAAACTATTACTTTGCATGTGTTCTTCAATACACCAAAAGGCTTCTCACTTCATTTCTTCCTTGCAAACCAACCCGAGGATATTTGGAGGCAAAGACCATAAAAGTCTTTGACAGTTCTCCTCTGTGCAAACAATAAATACCCTCAATAAATACTCCACCAAGTGAAAGAACCAGTATTGCTCTATCTACAGGTTCAGGGACTTAGAGGACCATGGAATGAAACACTAAACTCTCAACCAAGTCCAATCTGGGCTTGTCTTTGCTGCCCCACGTGTGCTGGTACTATAAAAGTCTAGTTCCTCTGAGCATCTGAACCCAGTCAGTGGTTCTCCCACAGCAAACAGACCCTGTGGGCTCAGGGCATTTTACAGGAGCCAGCTGAATTCAGTCTTAATGCCAAAGTAAATCCAGCAACACTCACCTATTGGAACTTGCTCTGGCTGGCTCAGTGACACAAATGCTGATGTATCATCAATCCACGACACCTGAATGTTACCTAGAAAAGGCAAAACAAATTATTATGACTATTTTTCTCTTAGGCTCAGTCACAGATTTTATCTGATGTGACATGACACAAAAGAAGAGAGTCAATTAAGAGTAACTGCACCTGCCAAGGCTTTTGCCCACTGTAAAGGTGTGCAGTGCATGCACATGGGCCTGCAACTGCTCAGAAATTTCAGGGTGCACGTGCACCCTGTACACCCTCAGACCCTCATGTCCTCCCTTCACGGGTTCTATATCATTCTTCTCAATCAATTGAAGCAATTTGCTGGGAATTTCAGCCCTTGACTCAGATCAAAGCAGCTCTTTGGGTGATGATGAACTCCAGTAGAGCGGGGCAGGCAGAAGGTTGATCACACCAATGGAGAACTCCAGTTATTGTGACACTAAATCTTCAAACTCTGGTTTGTTTGGGTCCCACCATCCATCATTTCCTGCATGTGCAATAAAAACTTAATTTGGGTCAATATAAGGACAAATGCACAAAATCATGGACCTCATTTGGAAGCTGTTACAATGGAACAGTGACTGGAAGTAAGTTCCTCTATTCATCAAGCAGTTAGTGCATTTTCTATGTGAACGGCTTAAAATGTCACATTAGCACTAAAAGAGCTCATAATCAAGCAAAAACAGAGGAAAGGATTCCCACTCCAGACACAAGGTCTTATTATAGTCTGAAATCCATTTACATCTCCTGTCTGCATCTAAGTGCTCTACTGTTAGTACAGTTCAGATATTAAAAATTGGTGCCATTTTTTTTCAGGTAGACTAGGAAATCAAGTTATACATAATGTTACACCACCATTTAACCTTCAGACATTACAAGGTTAAAAACAATGATGCAAAAAGGCTTAAAAGACATTTATTCTCAGTTGTTTAATCTATTTAAATCTAATTTAGCCTACAGGTTACAAGGTTATAGCAGTCTCTTCTGAAATCCAGCCAGATTATAAACAGATTTTCTAATTATAAAAAAATAAAAGCCTAGATAGATTTCATTTGCATGCTATGTATTTGAGTAGCCAGCTATTTAGGAGTTTAAGTTATAATCATTTTGATCATTGCCAAAACCATAATTAATTCAGTATGGTTTCTGACATTTCCCTGTACTAAAGGGCTAAGGCTGCTATTAAGGAGAGCCTACACTGAGAAGTTAGATGTTAGAATTTCTTTAAACACATTTTAGGGCAAATAAATTCAATTTCTCATAATTCAGCTTTGAAGGACATAGGTCTTTGTTGCCTGTGGGTAAGGGTCTTTACTGTAGAGAGAACACCTTTTTGGCAGGACTCTAACATTTCACAACCCAGGAAAAGCCTGACCTGATTTACAATTAAAACTCAAAACTGTGCATTTGGTAGGACCCAACACTGAGCTTCCTTTAAATGACAGAAATTACTGCACAATTTAACATTGTTCCACATTCACTGACAAGTTATCGCTCTAAATTTCTTCATGTATGAAGTTCTCCTTTTCTGCATTGCTAATTACAAAATTTTCTAGAAATCATTTGAGACATCTGAGACCATAATCTCAACGTGGCAGTGCTGCCGTGTCCCTTTCCTACATATACAGTTAATTCATTCCAATCTACCCTGAACAGACCAAAAGAAAGATCAGAAAGGAGAATTCTCCTGAACATCTTGCCCTTGGTGTAAAACAGCAAAGAGGATCAGTGACAGACAAAAAAAATCTCCTGAAGTGCAGCTACTCAAATGGAAATCAGTGCCCATATTTTCACTAAGTACTTATTTTTAATAAGTTAATAAAAATCCAACCTATTGATGGCACATCATTTTAGTCATTGTTTCAGAAAGGCTGCTGCACTCTAAATGACTTTTGACTTTGTATTTTTAGCTAATTAGGGGTTTCGATGCCTGCCAACACATGCTGCCTTTATACTCAGATTTAAACATTTTAAATATATAATTTAAAGAAAAAGTCAACCATTAAACAGTGGGTGCTGAGTTGCAGTCTGAAGAGAACCGCAGCAAATGCTCTTATGCAATTCTCCATGCTCAAGAGATGCTCCTTTCACACTGTGTCACATTCCATTATTATTAAGAAGCAAGAATTTAAGAGATAAGATTAATAAATTAGATCATTCAGCAATACTGCTAAGCACTCAGTAAATACTGAGCATTTCAAAAGTGTGGTGAAATGGGAATAAAGCTCTGAAAAGCAAATGCATCTGCACTTGCAGTACAATATTTAGCAATCAACAGAGCCACGTGCCACTTACTGCAAGGCCAATGCAGATGAGCCACACACTGCAATGGAAACGAAGAAATAAAGCAGGAAACTTCCCTCTCTACACTTCTAGAATGGATCAAATGGCTTCAACACTTTGAAGATATTGGCCTATGTGACCCTTGTCTGCTCACTGCTACACACAACATCAAGCAGTGGCCTTTGCTAAAGAAAGGGTAAGTCAAGTAAAGAATTATCAAGTGAAATAAAACACCTTCGCTCAAGTAGGAGCTGAAAATCTGATTTTTTGCTTCTGAGATGAAGGCACAAAGTAACATGCATCTTTTCCATAAATAAATTTGGAAATTCTCTCTACATAAACTCAAACACGCAAACAACTGAATCTGTCTCAAATCTACAGAATAAAATTTTCCTTTTTATACTCTTTTTTCACACATTCCCTACCTGACTGTTCCTGGCAATTAACCACTCTGTATAGATATTAGGACTATATGGGCCTTCATTTATCCAAAAAAGTATATGAATATATTCCATTTTCTTATCACACACACAAAAAAATTTGCCCACATTGACACTATGACAGAATTGCTAACAGTTCCTGGACTCTGACTGCATCAGACAATATAAAAGTTTTATTCTATGAACAAGGGTCGAAGCATATATTAAACACAATTATTCCTGGTGAATAACTGAGAAGGGTTAACAGAGCTTCCACCTTTCTGGCAGGAAGATACAGTACAAAGAAAGCAAGAATAGTTGAAGGAAACCTTGGCATGAGAAGAAGGAGGAAAGGCCAGAAATGCACAGAGAAAAAACAGAAGTAAACTTCTTAAAACCTTATTAAAAAAAATCCCAAACCAACAAAATCCAAACAAAAACACCCCACAATGAAAAAAAACCCAACAAACAAAAAAAACAACACTCAAAGCTCAGACATCTATATGAACACGAGCTTAGAAGAACACTTAATATATATGTAGTGTGCTATAAGTTTTACTTAAACTAGATTGTCACCTTTGAAAGGGACGTTTTACAATCTCCACTTTTTTTCTTTAAGAAAAGTTAAAGAGCGAGTTTGCAGTTCAGTGATTAGCAGGAACACACACCATAGTCTATAAAACTAGAAAACATGTCTCAAAAATGTACTTCAAGGTCACTTAGCACTCTTGTAGCTTGGACTACTAGAACATGACTTAAACACACAAATGACTGGCTACATTTTAGAAGTAACTACATCAGCATTCAGCTCCCTCTTAAGGACAACTCTGATGCTCTCCCAAAATACAATGCAGTCTTTGCACTGCATTTGCATGCAGTCAGGTTTGATTCCACTCACTTGGAAAAGTTTTAAGTAGTAGTTTTTACAGTACATTTATAGCATGAGTTTTAACCGAAATTCCATCAGACATTCATTATGTAGAAGTGAAGGCTATATACTAAAGCTGTATTGCAGCAAATCCGATTTTAATACCTTCAGATTTCACATCAGCATGACTAAATAAACTACAAATTTAAGAATCTAAAGAAACAGAGACTAAGCTAAGAGACTGCACAGTACTGCAAGTGCTGGTACAGTGAAACTGCATTCACCCATGAGACTATAAAAACATCCTGCAGGAACAGGTGTCCCCTTGGTATGCACAGAGTCCTGAAGGATTTCAGGATCATGAACACCCCTCTAGAGCAGCAAAGCTAAACCAGTTCCAAGGCTGACACTGCAGCCCCTTCAGCTGTTTCACCGCTTTCATTAGAAGCTTTATAGAAGATTAGAGTTCTGCTTCAGTTCATTCTAGGCTAGAACAAATTCAGAGTAATTTTTTACAGATTCCGATTAATAGTGATATTCAGTACAACAACTGATGAATTGCAAAACATTTTTCTGTAAGAGATGTAAGGAATTCGGATAATTCATGTCTGTTGCTGCCATATTTTTTGGCTTTTGGCAAATCACGTAACCTCACACTGCACTACTCTGCCCCTCTGTCCCCCTATAACTGGAAAAGCATTGGTATTCCCAGGATTTTTTGGAAGGAATTATCTGCAGTTTATTTCGAGACAACATGGCGATAAGACCTAAACAAAAACACAGATGAAGTACTACCCAAACACCAGGAGTTTGCAAATCCGAACACGAAAACATTCGGCTCCAGAACCCCGAGAAAAGGGAATTTGCAGCGGGAGCGTCGTGCGGGGTGTGAGCGCGCCCCCTGGCGGCGCGGCCTGGCTCCGTCACACCGAGCTGAGGCAGCGCCGGCGGGGAGAGAGAACTGTGAGCTGGGGGTTCAAACCCCATGGAAACTGGGAGCTGGGGGTTCAAA
>NW_020897724.1:1787802-1873004 GCF_003984885.1 Neopelma chrysocephalum
AAGAGCTACAAAACTACACCAGGCACCAATGCTCCACTTTGCAATATACTGCTCCAGTTTGCTGAAGGTAACTCAACAGTTAACTACACCCAGCTTGATGTGATCAGATTTTAACTAGACCACCTGGTAACACCTGCAGGAAAAACTTCTCTCTTCTTTGGGTACAGAGACACAGGGACTGACTGACATCTTAGTGAATTACCCTCCTGAATTCTACTGTAATACAAACCTTTCTACTTTCTGATCTCCTTAGCTTTCAGCACTAAAATAGAAGAGTTTTTCAAGGTGTATCTCATTCAAGGAGCACATGTCCAAAATCAGACCATCAACCACTTGTTATTGCTCAGTGCTTTAACCTGTTTCACTCAAAACAAGCCCGGGTCAGCCTGAGTTTACCAGACCCCCCCTGCTAATAAATTACAGCTCTACATGAGCAACTGAGAGCAACCTCAGATGGGACAGAGACACAAGTAGTTAAAGAAAGCAATCCCTTCGTGAGCACAGGTGAAGTCCAGTTAACTAAATCTGCTACTTGAAAAAAACAAAAAGGACACAAAAATTTTTAAGTTAAGCACAAGTTGTCTTAACAAGCAACTGCAGATCAATTTACTGCTGTAGAGCCTACTGAACAGCCAGCAACTCAAAGTTTAACTATCTGTAATCCAGTAGTAGAAAATTACAACCTGAATAACTTCAGTTTCAGATGTTACTACAGCCTTTTCCTGTTGATTAGGAGAAGAAACTATTCCTAATCTTCCAGTATCAGTTTATTCCTAAATTCACTGTAAATCTGCTGTTAAAAGCTCTATAACTTCTACCTAGTCAGGTGAGAAATATTTGATTCTTATTCTGCCTTGCACTCACTTTGTGCAGCAACTTTGTTCTTTCTAAAGGAGTTTCTAATACACAGTAACAACAGAAGATGATTAGGATGACTTTCACATTTTCAATACTATTCGGCCTGGCATATGTTATTGAAAACCATTATTTCTGGGAAAATTGCATAAACTTGCTATTACACTACAGGACAAACAAAATGACAAACACATCAAAATTTATGACAAAAAATTATGAGTTGTGCTGGTCTGTTTTTTAAAAATATAGTCTCCAAGTGCACCTACCACTGTGTTCTTTGCATGGCTTTACTTGTCTCTGTCCCCTACAGACAACACCACACAGGACCCTCAACCTGCAGCAGCGTTTACATCTCAGAACAGCAAGAAAAGCCTCTAAAACAGCCAGCCCAACATGCCAGCCCTACATGTGCTTTCTGCCTCCAAGCTTAGAAAGCCCCCCTCATTCAGGTTCTCCTCCAACACGTGCATCAGTCTGTTCTACAGGAGCGGCGTTCAGATAAAACAGACTTTCAGAGGCAGACTCTTTCTTGGCAACTCTTCTTGGCAAAGCATCAAAACAATCCTGTAAGTTGGCTAGCAAGGGGAAGTAGCATCTTTACAAATTAGTAGCTTTGGCATTCTCTCAATGACCCAAAGTATTTATCCATTCTTCCACTCAATATCAAATAGTTGGGGAAGGAAGTATGCAACATAATTAGATAACCATTCCAACAGATCCACTGAGCCAGAGCTCAGTGATCTGACCACCTAACTGAATTAAAAATTAAATATATGCCCTTACAGCATATATTTTCCTCTCCAATAGTTACTTGTATCTCTCTAGAACTGCATTCTGTTACTATTAAACTGGCATCTAATAAAGACTCACACCCCAGTCTGAGCTTTCCAATGCACAGAGTGGAAAACACCTTCTCATCAGTGCTGCTTCCAGATGAATATCATTTTTAAGACATCTGTGTACCTCATTTCACAGTATAAAATTAAGCTTTCATCTAATCAAGGACTAGACTGACCTCCAGGACTTCACATTTTCTTAAGTCAAGGCATCAGAGGAAACATTTATTCAAAGTTTTCTCCCTCATAGGACAATCTCCCATAACAGTAAGGACATTTACATCAGTAAAATCTGCTTTCATATAAATGCATTATCAACTCATTACAGCCCCAGGTCTGTAACCTGAAATAACTTGAAATGCAAAAATATTTCAAGTAATATTTTCCCATTTATCACAATCACATGTGGTGAAAGAATTCTGATGTTTAGGTTGAAGTTAAGTAAAGGTACTGCTGCACATCAGTTACACAGGAAAGTGGCCACAAGATTTTCAGAACCATTTGCTATTCTCTAGTTTGCATCCTGTATTTACTGTTGGGGTGAGGGGAGAGGGGGAAAGTGTTAAGATCCCACGTCATATGTAGTATGGTACCTAAGAATAACCATATATGGTACCCAAATAACCATAAAGCTGTTAATTTCCAACTGTTACATTTAGCAACAGTAACTTGATCTGTTCTCATTAATCCCCTTTATAATGCAAATTCTCTGGTCAAAGTTGGAGAATTTATGGATTTACTATTTTGTCAAAGAAAAAAGTGGGGGACACATTTGATAAATCATTTGATAAGCGGCCAGTAACCTAAACACAGCTGATGTCCCATGCTTTACATACACGATAATTAATCTTTACACTTCTTCCCCCAGGAAATTTGTCGGAATGGTACAAAGTTTACAATGAAAGAAGCTACTCACAGTCTGGTCCTTCCAAATTGAGATATGGTATGTCCATTACTCTCATAAGAAACAGCCTGAAGCAGAATGGAAAAGAACTATTAGCAAATTTCTGCCTGAAGACCTTTCAATAAGCTTTCCTTTTTATAGTTTTTCATGTGTCTGTTTTGGAATTAACCACCCCAAACATATCTTCAACTATATTAAAACAAACAGACCCTT
Source organism: Neopelma chrysocephalum (assembly GCF_003984885.1). Lineage (NCBI taxonomy): Eukaryota > Metazoa > Chordata > Aves > Passeriformes > Pipridae > Neopelma > Neopelma chrysocephalum. The sequence continues at coordinate 1,790,611 of NW_020897724.1, forward strand.
TAATTAAGTCAAATCCATTACCTTACAATCCATATTCAAAATGTTACTTGGTATCAAAAAAACAAGGACAAAGAAGGCCCAGACTGTTACTGCTGAAAACAATTAAGACACGTGGGGAAGTGAACATTTAGCAAGTAGCAGCTCTGTGCAGTAAGAGCCATTGCACAGTGGACAGTGCAAAAGCTGTCATCATTCTAAATACACATAAACTTCCCCAATTTCTGAGCACTGCATCATGCTTTAGACAGAATGGATCCTAAAACCCTAAAACTGCAAAAGCCATCACGACTTCTGTGGAGAATACCAGGATGAGGCTTTTGCCCTTTAACATGTAACTGAAAGAGTTTCTCAAAACATTCAAGAAATGTTTTCAATAAAAGCTCTTATTCAGCTCCGAAACCTATTTCCCTCCAAAATAAGATAAACAGCCTAAAATCCTGTCATAGGTACAGATGCCACATTGTCACAAAACATTTGCTATGTACAGTGTTCACTGCAGGGCTAAAATAAATAACTTTTCCCTCATAACTTTAAAAAGCTTCTAAAATGCTTATCAGATTACAATTACAGTGTTCAACTAAGTAATAACTGATGTAAACAGCTGACAAAAACATTTTAAGTGTACAGGCTGATCTGTAATGCCCTACAGATTCTTTGTATCACACCACACTCACTGTTAGTTTCTAAGGGTTTGAATCCTATGTCCTTATGGTTACCTGTACCCCTGAAAAGTCTACTGGAATGCAGCTGATAACTTGTTTTTGCTATAAATATTCAGGAGAAAGAAAAAAATTCTAACACGGGGGAAAAAATGGGCTCTATGACAGGTTCACACGTGAGCCAGAGGCTCTTCAGAGAACTGGCACCAGTTATCACACACTGTCCCATCTAATTTCTCTTCCTGAGTCTCAGGAAAGATACACAACAATGTGCACTGTGTCCCTCTGAGCACTGCAGAACCTAAAAGGAACTTTATCAATAAAAATTAGAAACATCTGCATCAATTACTTTAGAAACTTCACCAATTGCAGCACAGCACTGAGTAATGAAAACATTTTATTTAGCCTTTGGTGCCACACTCCTGTAGGCTTGGCCCCATCACAGCTGTCTGTAAACTGAACATGAGTGACACATGGAGAACAGAGCCAGCTTGAAAACACAGATTCCACAAGGAAACTGAGGAAGATATTCTCACTCTGACATATCCAGAGAGATCCAGGGTAATACTGACAGGTAGGTAGCAGCTTTCAGAAAAATAAAAGATGAAGTCTACTAAAAACACAACAAAAACTCCGAGGGACAACACAAGTTAAACTTCCCTCCCCCAGCTTTTATCATGCTGAGGAAAGCAATACAGTGGCCAACAGCAAGAACAGGCTTAGGCCAAAAAAATACATATACCTGAAATTAATTAAGATCAGGTTTTTATCCTCAGAGATAAATCCTACATTTATTTCTTTGGTCAAACAATTACATGACTAAACAGCACATAAACACAAACACACACTCTATAGGATAAATGCTGACTGTAATATTAAGTGCACTTTTACTGCTGTTACTTATGTAATATACTTACAAGCACATGGATTGCACATAATGCATAATTAAGTATCCATAACTATAGTTCTAAGATTGGTTATCTATCTGCAGAACATTTAAATTAATAAGGTTGTTCTGTATGACAATGTGAACTCTATATTAAATTAGCTTGATTCATGAAGTTGTAGATGACATTGATTTTCACTACATTAACTCACATTTATTTAAAAGATATACAGACCAAGCTAAAAAGACAATGTTATTTCCCACAACTTTGAAGGACTGCAGGCAGATCCCATGGTCAGAGGACAGAGACCTATTTCTCAACAGGAACTCTCAGATATTTTGAGGAAGCTACTTGGAAGACAATTGTTTCTATGGCAAGTCAGGTAAAATGAGGGGAGGAAGGCAATGGTTTGGCAAAGAAAATTAAATTAACATAGAGAAGCGAAGGGAGAAATGAACTTATTTGCAACACATCAGAGCACCCAACTCCCTGGTGAAACATTTTCCACAAATACAGCACAAGCCCAAGTGATTTGCATAGATTTTGGTTTTCTAATATCCCTTTGTATGAAAAAACTATTTCTAAGATAATTTATATTTCTATAGACCATGATGCCATTCCGCTCAATAAAACACGGTGCTCTCATTTCTCTACACCTCTTTCCCTCACTGCCTCCAGCTACATCAAAATACACAGTATTCAAACAATCCAAAGAGATACAGAAGAACATTGCCATTAAAATTTTGGGAGGAGCTTGCAGATAGGGGCAGGGAAGTGTGGAAGAAGAGAAGAGCTGTTGCCCTAAACCAAACAGTCAAAAAATTTCAAACCAACTCCACAGTACATGACACAATAACAGTACCCAAATTATACACATAAGAGTTTAGATATTGCAATAAAGAGTCCCATCATCTCCACTCATAAATGTTCATCAGGGATTACTCACAGCAGACTGTTCACATGAACGTGATTTTTCAAAGATGTTGCATATACAATAAAGTATAAAGATTACAGAAATGCATGTCTGCAATTCTTGGCTTATTGAGTTGTTTATCATATAACTTACTGCACTATGCCTAAAAGAGACAAATAACCCTAAGGCAAAGTCTGGTTTTAATCAGTTCTACTCTTACAGAAAACCTGAAACTAAAGATTTTACCTATGTTCATCACTGACCTATAGGAACATTAACCTATGTGCTGGTCACCACTCCTGAACAGCAGGCCAGGAAGATCCATAACTTTGCTGATATAATGGAAAACATCAAAATTACTACTGAAAAAACTACTACGTTCCTTTGAACGCTAAGTTCATAAAAATCAAAGCTTGATTTTTTAGTTTTAAATTTATTCCCCCTAATCACATTACTGACATGCCTATTGAACAGGAAACGTTTCCAAAATCCTGTCAGCCACACCAATGGTGTGAAAGTTTAATCACTAAACTGCATTGAAATATTAACACCTTGTATTCAGAGATCTTGAAATGAAGACTTCATGAGCAACCCAAAGATTCATAAAGTAGTCTGCTTTGAAGAACCTTTTCAAGACTATCCTGACATATGTTCAAACTGAGAACTTTGCTTCTCAATAATTGTCTTATAATAAGCTCCTCTGTTCAGCTTCTTTCAGGAAAAAACTTTTGTGACATAGGGTATAACTTTCATTTGTTCAGCTTACTGTTTGCATGGAGCAGTTTGTGTTTTGCTTGAAGAACATGACTACAGCTCAAAAGAAAAGGTTTCCTTGTTCTGACTGCTGCCCACAGGATCAGGTAGAACTTCTGGAGGAAGGAGGAAGAGAGTTTTTTTCTCCCCAGGAGGAAGAGGACGCTCAGCTAGGGAAAGCTTCTAGACCAAACCAGAGACAAGTCCACGCAGCAGGAAGCTGGCTGGCAGCTCAGAGCATGCCTGCAAAATGCCCCAGAGGCACCAGACTTACCAGGGATCTTTAGATAACTATGGGAATGGCACAAACCCTGGATGCACTTACAGGTGCTGGACAGACCAAGTTCTGCCAACAGAGACCTGCTCTGTAAGGACTGATCAGAGAAAAAAGATATGTTCATTTAAACACCTAACAGCTCTGGCTTCTGACACGTGCTTAAATCTCTTTTATTTCTTAAAAAATTTAAAAAAGAGTTGTCTTATTCTGATTTGTTATTTTGCTTCATAGGAGAAAGAAAACTAGCTCTACAAATCCAAGCTTTGGCCTGCTCACTATAAGGGAAACGTGAGACAGCCTCGTCTCTGAGCTCTGACTTGGGTGGCAGATGTTAGTTAGAACATGACAAAGCTTCTAAAATCATGTGAAAGTAAGACATGGCAAGTCTTCCAAGTTTCCATGATTTAAAAATAATATGCAGCCTTTCTGAATAATGACAGAGCAGATAAACATTCTTTTCTTGCAAACAGCAATTTTCAGTTCTTGCTTAAAAAAGAAAAAAAAAAGAAGTTGCTCTCCCTACAATTTCTTGTTAACTTTCCCTTCCCTTACAGTTAGGCAGTGTGGACAGTGAAGCCAGAACAGACAGAGCAGGCTTCCTCTCACACCCCTCAAAAATGAAAAGTGACTTTGAAATGTCACTGCTAGAAGAACGTCACATTTCAAATTTACAATTAATTTGAAAAGCTTAAATGTAATGTATTATTGTGACAGTTTTAGAAGTTTCAGTTTGTACTTATTGCAAATATGCATCTCTAGAAAGCATTTTGGTTAATGACTGAAAAATTAACCCCCTCAATTGGCATCTGCTGGTTGGCACATGTGTGTGCTGGTGTTCCTGGAAACAACCTTGTGACAAATCCCATCTTATAATGGAATTGTGCTGATCAATTCTATCTTCCCCTTCACATTCAAATCAAGCAGCCACTGCTGGTCCATGTTCAATCTAAGGAATGCACATACAATTTGTAACATCTGCTGGAATATACGGAGTTACTGCCTCACATGTCTCAGGGTCAAGAGAACTGTTGGTTTCCAGACCAATGAAAGGTGAGAACCACTGATCACAATTATTTCCTCATTCCATCTGAAGCTAAAATAATTAATTTTGCCATCTCCTACAGTAGATGGTTTAAAAGGATGGGATTTCTCCTGAATTTAAAAAATAACCAGACAAACTAAGCACTAGCAGTTTTTTTAATTCAACTTCTTTTCCTTTATGTTACAGATTGTAGTACCCCTAGAAGCTTCCTAAGGTAAAATCTACACATTAAATATGTAAAGAATCAAATCTGTGCATAAAGGCTTTTAGATTTCTCAAGTCTTACTTCAGTTAGTTCAAGGAGTTTGCATGAAGATCCAATTCAAAGGCCAAACACTCATCACAGCATCATCCCATAAACTGCTAATCACACATATATGTTTGTTATGCCTCTCCAAAATGGGTTACCTGACAATGGAGAGACAAATGCTTTGTGTTCTCTGGATTGATATCACAATAGGGATATTTTTCCAGACTGTTTACTGTACTCACTTTTAAATATCACCAGTTTCTGACAGTCCAACAACATAAAGAACTCCTGATCAATGTTTCTTTAGTTCCACTACCCCCAAGGTTTACTCCAGAAATAACTTTCTAAATGGTAAACATATCCTCAACACGGGCATGGAAAGGCCATTAAAGAAATGCAGGGACTCTTCCAAGTGTCCTTTCACCATCCTCCTCAAAAGCAAAGGTACTGCCTGTACAACCTCTGGCCTCCCTGCAGCATTACCAGCATGAGCCAAAAAGCCAATAAAACCAAAGTTTAAAGCAAAATGCAGTCAGCCATTGATTCCAAGGCTGGAGACAGATATGCTAAGGACAGGGTTCCATTTCCACGTGTTAGCAGGTCTTTTATTACAACAACTACTTACTTGTTAAAAAAAGGTTCAATGAGTTTTGATCTGGCAGACACATGGTTTTTCGGAGGAGTGAGGAAGGAACCTGATGAATGAAGAATAAATTCAGTGTGGAATAAACAGCTCCAGGCAGCACCAAGGGGAAGGTTTGGAAAAGATCACATAGGTACCTAGGAAATTAGCCATAGAAATGAAGCACAGTCCAGTAATGTAGGCATCATATCCGGCTTCGTGGAGTTGTTCAGATGCTGTATCATAACTTGGAAATCCTTCTGCACTTTCTGAGGGGAAAAAAATCATTTATAAGCATGTTAGCACAGAAGAATAAGGCAGCTCTGTGTGCTTACCCACAGGTCAGAGCATAACATCGTTTGGGGAAGGTTATACAATTTACAGAAGTTCTGAAATTTCAAAAGTCCTTAAAAAAGCAGTTTTGTTTTGCATTTTTAGGTAAGAATAGGTTCCTAGGACAGAAAGACTTTCTTATTAAAAGAGCCATGAATGCCCACACCTACTCAGCCAAAATGGGAGTATTAAGTCTGAGACAATGACTGCAGGATTCCCCACAAAGTGGGTTTTTTCTGACTGACTTGCATTTAAAAGAGCAGAGGAGAATATTTCAGAAATAAGAGCAGTTTGATATATCCTTACCAACTTTAGGAGGGCTGAATGGAACCTCTTTTAAACGCTTTTCCAGTTCTGCAAGTGATGTATTATTTATGATCTCCTGCAAGAAAACACACCATTAACTGCCAGTGCCAAGCACATTTTCCCTGGACACTGAAATCAAATAGGATCAAATGAGTATTTACTGCTGCCACCTTGTGTTCTCCAAGGCTATACATAGCCCCACTTCAAACTAATGCACCAGAAAGTCTGTCAAGACAAGTTCTAAACTTAACCTGCCCCACCTACAACATAATGAGTCATAAGCATTTATTAATACTTTTCAGAATCACTGACAATGAATTATGCAGATGTTACATTTCTATTTCAGTCTGGTTTCATGCAGGGTGCATGTGGCAAGGGAAAAGGCAGCACAGACAGCAGGGAAAAATATCCTAAATATTGATCATAATGGTTGAAGGCATTCAAGGTGAGTATTGAAATGTGCCTGATGACTGGACATTTTGAATAGTTTTGTAAGTGTAAGTACTGCTGATTTAAAGTAATACAAAGACAGCCTGACAATCAGCTTAGCTGAGTTGCATTAGTCAATCTAAATATGCATAAAATTCACAAAAATATATTAGAGATTAATTCCTTACTGAAGTTCTTAATCAAATATATGTTGGCAATCAGTACAATGGAAACATGCAGATCAACAGCAGAGAAAACAGAACATCTCACAGTCTTTCTTACAGTTGTCTCAAATCTCTGAGGACCAAATTTCCTTTGGTTCTAACTCAAGACAGCTGTTTACACTTATCATCAAGTCTGCAGTCTGAAAAGTTATCAAGAACTAAATACAAAGAAGAAGTTCAAATGATGCAATTATTTGGCATCTGGAAGCAGTATTTGATAACGATATCCTAAAACCCAAGCACTGCTGTAGAAATACAAATAACAATGGAACTGTACCAAACATAAAAGTTATGGAGGATTCTCAGCTTTCAGAACACCAAAGCCTCTATTCTTACTACAGTAGTGTACAACACAAACCTGACAATTTTTAACATTTCAATAAGACTTTCTGTTATGCAACACTCCAGAGTCACAGAGGTTTGCACAAAGATGCTGCTTCAGCAGTGTGTTTTTTAATTCAAAGGCACGTGAGAAGGCAAGAGAGGATGAACACTTATCTCAACACCTACTTAGAACAAAACTCATGCTGCAAGAGCTTTTAAGAGAAACCTGTAGTTTCTTTCCTCCTGCTGACTACCCACTGAACATCAGGGCCACAAAAGAACCTAATGATGATCAAGCATTTTTCTAAACAAACCTACGTCAGCATTCACAGTATTCTAAATATTTGAATATACAAGCAGCTTCCAGACTCTATTTGTTCATAAACAGCACTTTTTTTTTCTCCTGAGGTTGCTGATGTTTTACAAAAAGAAAGTAATCTACTGATCACATTTGAACTTGCAAAAACCCTACATATTTTGGAATTTAAAGCTGCCAAGTTACTTTAAAACTTCAAATACAAAAGACAACGGTAGGGAAGTAAAAATCTATATCCCAAAATATTTTTAAGTTAAATAAGGTGAAAGGAAAATCATTCTTCTATAAAAAAAGGAGCATAACAGAAAACATTATTAGACATTTTTCTCTAAAAAGAAATAAAATTTGTTTCAATACACATGAATTAATGCAAGTTTGTATCTTCAAATAATTCCATATATTATTAATTAATTTACCTTGAAAGGTTGTGTACTTGCCATCAGTTTAGTATCCAATAACCTAGAAACAAAGTAAGAGCTAAATAAGTTGAAATGGAAGAATGCCCATTTTGCCAAATCCTCAAAAGTCTTTTAGCATATTAGGTGGGAAACAGCAGATACACCTCCTGGAAACTACTCTCGGATCTTAGAACAGCCCAAACATTCCTTGGCTTTGTTCAGCATGGAAAATGACAGCAACCAAGCAACAGCAAGAGTTGCAAACAACTAATAGCAAATAAATGTTGTTCCAGATGGAGATTCAAAACACCAATCATCATGCCAGAACCAAAGGAACAGCAAAGGTGCATCTTTGCCAAAAAGTAAACCAACTGCACTGTTTTTCTGAGAAAAAAAAAGATGCTCAAGAATACTTTAAAAACTCTATTTATCTAACATGAACCCCATTATATTTCCAGTAACAGCTAGTTTACAGGACTAGGACAAACAGGATCAGCCTGCTAAGACTGTACTAAAACACTTGAAAGGTTGAACTAAGAACTTACCGGGGAAAGACACATGATGTTACTTCCTTGAACTCACTTAGGTCCTAATTCAACATTAAATTGGAAGATAAAATCCAAGTCAGTTAACTGGTTATCAGTCTTGGAATGACAGAGAGCAGTAGCTACAATTATCCAAACAGCTTCTAACAGTGAGATAAAGCAACTGAATTCTCATCAAGTCAGAGATGTATTTGCATTACCATAGATACCACCTGCAATTACACACAACTCCAGACTCATTATTTCTGATCTGCCTGTGATTAGCAATGAAATGTTCTATCATTTCCAGTACCCTATCCTAGTAAGCCTAGACTACCTCTAATTCCAGCTGTGTTAACAGCTCTACTTAAAATGTTCCCAGCATTTAACATTTCAATGGAATATAAGCAGTTGCTCCAGGTACACAGTTGATGCCTCCAGGTTTAGATCTTCCAGAAGTAAACAGTACAGCAACAACTGACAGTTGCTGATGTTCCAACACCATCTAAACAGGTCCCAGATTTCTTTCTCCCATCTCGTGATCAAGTCTTTCCCAAAACACCCACAGACCCTTGAAGTCTGCAAGTAACATAATGTCCTGTGGGTCATCCTTCCAATGAGACCTTTGGTTTCTTGGATGTTCTTGGTGCCAATAAATTGCTTAGTTTAACTTAATTGTTGGACAACTGCAGTGATGAACTGTTAGACTGCCCCTACAGCAGTCAGCAAAGTGTGCTCCCTCCAATTATTCTGACATTGCACCTCTTCATCCCAATGAAATCATCCTGCTACAGGATTTCTTATCACTCTCTTAGTTCTCTTGTATGAAAATTCACATTCCCATTTATTAAACTACAGGGGGAAAATACCACATAGTTATGCTGAAGCTCCAAACCAGTTTTTTAACATGTCTGTCAGTTAAACATACCTGCCATTATCCAAGCAGTTTTGTGAAGGACTAACAGATACAAGCAAAAACCACAATTTCAATGTTTAATTTGAACGTTTTAAAAACGTAAAGGAGAAGAATTCAATCCAGCTAAGCTTTCTACATAAAGATTTAGGAAAATAAGGCAGTAGCCAAAAAGTAACAAATGGACTTTTAAAAAATATTTTTCTGTACTTCTTAATAGACTGATTAATGCTTCTATTCACAAGAAAGTGTGGAGATAAGACTAAAAGACAAATACATTAAGGGTCTAATTTCATCATCTGAACACTCAAAAGACTACTTACATCAGGCAGGGGACAATAGAACTGATGTATGGTGTGCATGACATCCAGCAGCATGTTGTGCCCAATAACCAGCTTGCCCTGTGAAAAGAACATTAAATGTTGGTTGCACTTCCAGCCATGGCCATGGCAAAGGCAATATGTGAAAAGCACCTGACGTTTGCCAAGGGCAGCTGGGAACAAAGACAAATCAAACCTCCCCATTTGCTCTGTGCCTGCCCCACACACTCCTCCATTCTCTCAGAGCAGCCACTCCTTTTTCCTCTCCTCCCAACCATTCATCACAGCCTTCAGCAGCAGCTTCAAATGTGGAGAAGATGCACTAGAACAGATACTTACAATTTGGTTTCCAAATGCAATCTATTTAAGGTTGAAGTCAAGTAATTTTTCAGTCCATTACCTTTTAATTTACAACACCTCACAATATATTCCTTACGGTTATAATATATGAGAGTTATTAGGGGCTTCTCACAGTGCAGAACCTTTCATGCCAGATGCTGTAGAAGCAAGCTCCTTCTTAAAGAAGTACAAGAAGTTTTTTAAATGTTAACTTTGACACATTTGACACAACTGTCCTTCTCTGATTTGCCTTTAACTGCCAGAAAAAAAAAAGGAAAAAAACCTCCCAACAACAATCTTTTCAGAACAGAGAATGAAAGCCCTCAAAGCCTATTTACTGAAGAGTCCTAAGAAGTTGGTACTGTTGATTCTTACAGGTAATGAGATTGTTCATGTCATTTATTATTTTAAAAGCTTACTTAACCTACCACACTCAATCATTATAAAACATGAAGTAACATCAACTTACAAAGTCTCTTTAACTTGTATTTAATTCTATCTCCCAAAATGTAACAGCAAAAGAATTCTTTCTTTAAATTATTTTTTTTTCTTGCAAACAAAGGTATATTAAAAATCATGGTAACTTACAGAATTAGCAATGGCATGAACAACTCTGGAAAATCCTACTGCATCATTCAATTCTTCCTGTAAGGAAAGATTCTGACATTAGTGGAACATAAATACAAATATTGCAAAAACTGTACCTGCAAACTGTTTCTCAGACATAACCAAGAACAGACCACAGAGGAAACATCAAAAGCAGGATGCTGCTGACAGAACTGCAGTTTGATGTGTAGCTCTACTTCACTGGCAAGTAGGACAAGTCACAAGCTTTTGTAGTAGTTGTCCCTGGCCAGGGGCAAAAGCCACTCTGCCTTCTGCTCACTCCCTTCACCCAAAATTCCAAGGCAGGCATTAAGACTTGTGGATAAAGACAAAGAGAGCCCACCCTCCCAGCCTCCTTGCTTCTGGGGGAGGGTGGAAAACAAAGTCTTGACACTACGCAATTGCTGCCCAGCACAGACAAAACATGTGTATGGTATCACTGCTGTTTTAGCCACAAATGCACAGCACAGCTACATAAATACAGCTGCTACAAAGGGTAACTTCATCCTCCCCAGAGCAGTAACAGCTGCAGTCAGCTCACTGTCAATACAGATCTTTAACAGTGCTCACCTCCTCCGAGACTGCAAACAGCTCAACAAGATATTAAAATTAAGCTGTATATCTTCACCCACATTTTTAACACATATTGTTATATATGCAACAGGTTGGATCCTGACTGTTATTTCTATTAGATCAGGTTGTACTTTTATGCCAACACTGAGGTTGGGGAAGAAACATTTTTCACTATTTACATAAACAAAACCAAGAAGAAACATTATACAACTACAATATTATACAAACACAATATTACATAATGCGAGTTACACATTTTAAACTGGTTTGGGGGGAATCTGACTACAGCACCTATTTTAGTCTCGCTTAAGGAATTTTTTTGTAACAGATTTTTCTTTTTCAGGTCTATGGAAGTAATTTCTGCCTTGCTTTATCCATTTTTATCCAACCAGAAGTGAAATTCAATAAAACATTCACTGTTATTTCTGTTCAGCTCTGAATGCCTCTAGTCAGAGTGAGTAATACCCCCATTAAGAATGCCTCAGAAAAATCCACTCTGGTAGTAAATTGTCCCTAACTTGCCATCTGGAAAACCAGAAGTCACATTAGTTAATGTCTCTGTTAGATACCTTTTTTCCTCCTGCATGCAAATATTACTTGCTTCACCCAAACTTATGTATCTTGAAATACATAAGGACAAATCACAGAAGTTTGACCAAGAATTCCCACAGTTCAAGTCCTGCGACCTCCTGAAACCTGCATCAGACTCAGGAAGCAAAATCCAGAGTCCCATAAACAATGAGAGTGCCTGAATACACCAGGCATGACCTTGTGTCCAGCTTGTTACCACAGCAGTCCCTGCAGCACACCTTTCTATGGAGAAATGACACAGGAATTGTACAGGACATTGTACTGACAACCAAGAGCAATCGAGCTTTGGAACAGAACACCACTCCCAGGACAGACTGGGAATCCAATGTAACAACTTGCTCAAGAATTTCTGCAAGAAACTGATGTTTCCTATTCCTAGGCCACACTCCTCTGACAGAGCAGATTCACAGCAGGAGGCATTCACTGCTCCAGAACATTGGTTCAGTATTCCACAATTTCTCATTTAATTTTCTAGAATGCCTTGCAGCTCTTCTAGCTCTACTGCAAAGCCTAAGTTATCTGGCAGAATTTGGAAGACGAGTTTCAGAAACATTACCAAATCCTAGCACACAATTGTTCATTGCTGACTGAAGGCAGAGATTCTCCCTCTCCTTTCTCGTAAATGAATGAAATGCAACTTATTTACCTGTTCTTTTGCTTGTTTCTGCTGTTCTCTTCTTTTTCGTTCCTCTTCATCTACCTTACTAATAACAATATATCTCTCCTTCTAAAACAGAAAATGTATCGTTTGAGGCATGACTCTGAGAAGTTCTTATTTAAGTTTCTGTAAATTTACATTGTAAAGAAAACTGTCACCTCAGCAGCAGTTACTTGGCAACACAACTGTTTCTATTGTAGGCACCACTTTATCACCTACTCCCAACAGCCTACTTTAGAAAGCTGTATTAGATTCATCCACCAAACCTAACTTCCACTAAACCCACTTTTTAATTCTCAGGAAAGGTTACCAGTACGTCCTTGTAAATAGTTTATTTCAAATATCTTTTGGAGCAGTGATTTTTGCTGGGAGGTGAGGACACAGCATGTGATGCCACTATTTTTCCTCTAAGATCACAATCTACATTTCACCAACATTGAACATCAGATCACTACATCTTAAAATACCTTTCAGTATCCTTTTAAAGGAATAATATTAAGCCACATAAATACATGCTGATACTCCATATGTTGGTCAGATTTAATATTTAGAAACCAGTTCACTGTATTCCATTTAGAATGTTTTGCATTTGCATAACAAGGCTCAAGTTATATCTAAAAGTCAGGAGATTTGGTAAAATTGAGAAATTCAATTTCCTTCAAAGAGAATAAATGTTAGAGGCCTAGTTACCTTATCTGACTCCAGAGTTTCAACATGAATACCTTTTGGATACCTACATCAAAACAAATGAAAAGTAACTATAAATAACTATTCATTTGGCATTTAGCAAATTGAAACCACAACAGTGATTCAGTAATTTCATGTTTCATTATTACTTAAGTGCAAAAGAACTATTAAAAGTTTCTTTTTATTTTAAAATAATGGAAAATCTGAAGCAACAGGCTAATTTGATTGGCCTCCTTACATTACATAACAGTAACTAGCACTAGAATATATTATCTTATGCAACTTCCCATCCTACTGCTGTGGGACCTCTACCTTCTTATTTTAGTAATATTAAGTAAACATCATGTAGATATTTCATCACAATCTACAATCTCTGCTTTCAAGAAATTAAAACCAAAAATACTGGTGAGAATGCTCTCATTTACTTGCAGCCACAGGACAGCTTCTTTGGAGACTGCATTGCCTTTAATATGTCACTTATTTTAGGATTTATAAACAACCCTGAACTTTCTGCTAACAGTAGACTCCAGTGGGAATTATTAACTCAAATGTCACTACCTCTGCTTCAGGGTTGCATCACTCTCCACCACAATCACATTTCATTTCCAGAGTACTACCATGCCCAGAACCACAGAATCCAACTGATAACAGAGCAAGAGAATAACGTCTTTTACCGCTTAACCAGTAATTTCACTGCCTAACCAGCAATTACTCTCATTTTCCCATCATAATAAACCAACCACAACTGTACAACCACTGCAGAACCAGCATGTTTCCTTGTCCTCTGGCTACTCCTAAAATTAGCCCTGGAGAGCACATACCCAAGCACTGCTGTGTCCTCTCCTCCCTGACTCCTCTCACACAGTTTGGAGCCTACACCTCCCTCACAAGCTGCCTCATGTCCCAAACCTCGGGTGCATCACAACACTGATGCACAAGAGAACACTTCAGCAGAGAAAATGACCTGTGAAGAGTTCAGGACACAAGGGCAATCAGTAACCTCAGTGTTTTCTGCTTTAATTATCTCCACGTTCAGTTCACAGCCTGGCTTTGTCTCCCCAGAACACACACACCACAGCTGTGTCCACGGAAAGCAACACTGCTGCATGTTACAAACTCCAACTCAGAAACACATCCTTCCATCCACTGAGAGAAGATGCAAAGCTAAGTGTCAGACAAACAGAACACTGGGTGCTATTGGGAGCTACAGATATTCTATCCATGCATTAAAAAATTCACACTGAAAAATTCTTAAATGCACCTCTCAGACTAGTTCTCAAGCTCACTTCTTGAGATTCCATTTTACAGAGAGAAGCTTTATTTTATCCACTTCCAGTGTGAACAACAGAGGATCAGATTCGGTGCTGCAACACTGAATTAGCTAAATGTACAAAAAATGACTTCTACTGTATTTCCCACATTTTACAGGTGCAGTCAGAACAATGCAAATCTTACTCTACAGCCTTAGTGCTTCTCCCAAGGACTTAAGGGATAATTTTTAAGCAATACAATAAGTTATCAAAAATGCTTATGCTTGGCATCTAACAGAAAACTATAAACATAGCAGTACCTCCTATAGAACTCCTAGATTTCAGCTAAAGCCCACAATCTGTATAAGCACATGCACTTTCTGTTCACTAAAAACCTGGCAAGTTGCATTTGTCACATAATTCTAGGCTGTGCTGTTCTATTCAGACATTTCAGATAGGAATAATAAAATAAATAGTAAGCTTTAAAATATTCAAGTGAATCATCACAAATAAGTTCTTCAGAACATTATAAAAGTCTTCTTTTAAAGGACAAAAAAGTGTCTAAATGAATCATCTCAAGATTAAGTAGATTGGATCTTACCCAGATTTCTTATCAAAAATATTAAAAATATACAGTAAGGCAGTATTACCAGCAACTTACTTCCAGCTCAAGGTCTGATAAATTAATTTCCTTTGAAATCTAAAACCAAAAGACAATTTTGTTACTAATAATCCTCTTACAGAGTGTTTCCAAGTAATGATACTCAGTTAAAGCTGACTCCATGTTCATTTGCAGAAAGATTTTTAAAGCAAAAGTCACTGCCACCAGAACCTAGAGGTTCAGTTGGGTTTTACTGAATTCTGATGTCCAGTCCCCAAGCTGCAAAGGCATTTACACCATTTTATACAGTTACCCACAGATCTTCTATAAGAAAATATTCTGTAGCCATGATCACTCCATACAGATACAGTGATGACACCTTACCTCATCTCAAAATGTTCTGCTATTTCTAAATTCCATATTTTTTTAAATTTTTTAAACAACCATACTCTCCAAACATCCAGACCCCAAAGCTAAATAGATTTTTGGGAAGGAGACCTAATAAAAACAGTAACACACTGTCAACTACAAACAACTAATAGTTCAATAGATTCGAAAAATTTGTTTTTAAAATGCATATCCAAGGCTTATGGAAAACTTCAGCAATAGCAAGAAGAGGCCCATATATACAAGACATCTTTTGGCTGTACTTAAATATGTTGCCACTACATGCAGAAGTTACAGCTCATACAGCAACTATGACACCCATGTACAGAGGCACATTTTCTCAACCTACAAAAATCAATCAAACGTAAATTTTGCTACAGTCAACCCAAGTAAAGACAGTCTTCCTTGTCACTCCCTTAATTCTGTATGACCAAACAAAAAATATTTTTAGAAGATATGCAAATTCAGAAACTCACCCTGTACATGGCTCCAGTTCCAAACTTTCGCTTTCTTCATTCTTTAATAAGTCTTCTATCTGTTCCCTGGAAGAAATAATTATTTGCTTCTATATCTACTGTTTTATTTTTTGGAAGTTTACAGCTCTCTCCAAAAGACAAGAAAACACTTCAAAACAAAAAGAGCAGCATTTTAAAACCAGTGAACTAATAAAAATGGCTTCAACATACAAAAATATCACTACGTTCACATTTTAGCTTCAACAATGTCAGAGGATAAGAAACAATGTAACTTACACTACTTTCTCAACAAATTTTTTCTGATCTTCAGGAATTGTTACAGGACACTTTGTGGAATTAGGAGAAATGTATGACAGAGATCCTGCACCGTTGGCTTGAGAACGCTTTTCATCATACTGTTCCCTTAGCTGTCTTTCTTCTTCCTGGTTTAAATATGGAATTCCTAACAAAAAGAAAAAAGTAAAAGCTCATCATAATTACAGACAAATTAGGGATGTGTACGGATTCAGCAAAGACTTATCACTAACCAAGTATCTGCCACTCTTACAGTCCTGAAGGCTGAAAACAAACCCTTCCTTTCAGTCCTCTGTCCCAGATCCCACTGGTTATCTGTGTCTAGCCAGGCTTCCCTCCAGCACATGCCAGACTAAGCTGGTACCACTGGACAGGGAATGAGCCCAAGGACTGCAGAGCCACAGGTCCCAACCACAATAATATTTAGCCCTCCTCTCCCTTGCTCCCTGCATCACCTGAATCCCAGGCTGCAGCAGCACTGTTTCAGTGCACTGATACCCTTTCTAAAACATGACTTCTGATTCATTACTATAGATCTCTCCATTCATGCTTTGCCACTGGACAACAAGAAACAACCAAACCATCCTGTAAGCAAGAATTCCATTCTGTTGAACCTATACAATGAATTCTTGGAAAGGAATTAATACCAGCACAACAGTAAAAGAGATAAGAATAACTCAAGAACTTCATTGTGTGTTAAGAGAGTATCATGAATAGCAGCATTTTTTCTTCTTGCAGAACACAGTGAAAGGTGTCATCATAAATATTGCAGACATTGAAAGAAATATAAAAAAAAACCCAAACAACTCACCGTTGCGAAAAACTTTATTAAAATCAAATCCTTGGTTTGCTAAAAAATCTATACTTGAACTCTGTAACAGAAGAAAAAGACTTTACATTTGGAAAAGGAGCTGTGGCATAAAAGATCAATTTGGTTATTTCTACACTTTTTAAGAAATTATACAAAGTCCAAAGTCAAGAGCAACAACGTTTTTGACCCTAAACAAGAATTCAGGCAATATTACTTTTGTTATTTATTTTGAACTTCCATAGAACAATAAATATCCTAAGGGATAGAGATGAAAGAATGAGGTACGTGGAGAGAGGAAACTAAAGAAAGTAAAATGTTCAGGAGAACATATCTGAGACCAGAAAAATGCTGGCAATAGCCTGGGAAGAAGTAAAAGTAAGACAAGCAGATGAGAATATAGGATAAAACAGGAAAAGGGAACATGAAGTCCAGTGAGAAAAGGGAAAAAATTAGAATCGTATTGCCAGGTTTGGAACATTATCTCCAATTCCAGAAATCACACAATGTAATACATAACAAGATTTAAAAACTGAAGTCAAAGATATTGCCTTGAAGCTCATTTTTAGGGATTGCTCTTAACTGATGTTTATTTCTCTTATAAGAAAAAAACCAAAACCAAACCCCATAAACTTCTATTTTTCTACCTTTTAAGGTGAAGTTTGCTGCAGGTACACCTTAACCAAACAAAATCAAACTTGTTTTTCTACTAACCTGACAGACAAACTTGACATCTGGTGAATTTCTGTTAAAGGGTTTTGGAAAAATATAGAAATTAAATGACTTCATTATATACCTGTGGAGAAGATGAGTTGCATGTCAATAGAGCTTATCAGTATCACTTTAGAAAATCCTCAATTAAGAAAACAAGAAATAAGAGAATGACATACTTTTCTTCTGTGTCACCATATTTAAAAGTGCAAAGGCCAAACTGAAAGAGCAAAAAATCCATGGAATGCTGGAAAGGAAAGGAAAACCTTGCATGAGAATAAAACTTGTACACATTTAAAGATTACCAGGGTGCCTCCACATATGACTTCTCTCCATTTCAAAATTAAGTAAACTGAATCTTCTTAACCAACGTTTGTTATGCTGGTAATTTTAAAATAAACACACCGGAGTTTTTCAACTAGTTTTCACCTGCATTTAATCATCTTACTATTGCCCAAAGATGATTTGTAGCATGCACTTCTACTCCATAAACAGACAAGAACTCTCTCCACCTGTTGCTCACACACAGGACATGCTGCACCTAAAGCAGCTCTCAGTCCTTCTCAATGTTCATTTACATTCCCTCCAGTGTGAGAGGAGGCCGGGAGGGATAAAAGTGTACAGAGTTTTAAAATACATGTAATAATACATTTAATATTCTTCTAATCCACATGGCTTACACTGGAGACAGGCATTCAAAATTAGCCCTCTTGAACATAAAGATCAAAAATATCAATTAATCAAGTTATTCAATGCTAAAGGTAAAGCCTTAAGAAGGTGACAACAAAGAATTCGGGTCTGCCTTCTGATACAACAGACTTCTTAAAATGTTAACAGACTGACTGTGCCTGCAGGGCCTGAAATGATGAAGCTTCTCCTCACTGAATTCCTCTCACCCAATCCCCCTCTGAACTCATAAATGTTAACACTCTCAACATCCTTTAACAAGTTCTACGCCTTTACTCATTCTTGTGTGAGGAATCATCTCTGTCTGTTCTGATCACGACTTCTGCAAGTTTAATGCAACATTCAATTCTTGTGCTAGCAGAACACAAAACAAGCAAATCCCATCTGCTGCCTGTAACTCAGTTTTAGACCCATGACATACTTTCCTGTGTTGTCTCCACGATGAACTAAGGCATTCTAACTCCTTTCCAGAATTTTCCTTTCAGTCAGTGTAAACACTTTACCTTTTTAAGTTTTTGATACCTTTCTTCTGGAGTGTCAAAGCCATTTGTTAATGCACTAACAGAAGGCCCATCACTGATCCCTGAAAAAGGAGAACATATTTTGCTTTGGGTAAGCTTTTTAAAATTAGCCACAGCAAAGAAATGCAACAACCGATAATTTAAGAAAAATGTTTTCACTTAATGTTACAATTATTTCAGTTGAGAAAGATTTTCTACTGCATAAAAGCCACCCATTTTAACAGTAGTGTTCCAGCAGCAAAGCTCTTCTGCAGAAGTTCTGTCATCCTGGTTCCTATTCAACGTGTCAGTAACACGCAAAGACCTTCCATACAATAATGTAGATGGGCTTTACAGCACAGTGCAGGATCAAAGCCAAATTAAAAACGGGAAGAGTGCTGCCCAGGGATTTATGGAATGATTTAGCCACTTTAAACAATACACAACAACAACTACTGCATTTCCATAAGCACCACATCTAACAAAACCTAGTCTTGATCACATTTATGGCTCAAGATCCACATGGATCATGTTTCATGGATGACTGAACTCTACATCCCAAAATCAAAGTACCTATTAAAGCATCTCTGTGACACACACACCCTCTGGATTTTACAAACATACAAGTTCTTAGTGCTGCCCTTCCCTGTCCAAATACTTGCAGGGCCTTTCTCATTTATCTGAATCTTTCACTTTCATGACATATTACATATAAAGGTATTACATGTAACACCTTCTTTTTTTCCCCTCAGCTGCAACTGAAAATCAATTGACACATTGAAAGATTACTGCAGGGAGGGAGTAGAGGCAGTATTAGCATGACATGTATCTTTGACCAAAACCTTGCTATCGCAGACATAACGAGTAGTTTGATCACTTTGCAGTAGTCTCAGCTTTAGCTTTTTCAAGTCAACACTGAGACAGCGAACTGGGGCATGGGGACCCCCCCACCCCAGACATTGCCCACAGCTCACCATCACAAAACCGGCGCGACTGTACCTGAAAACTCCCCATCGATGGCCAGGAAGTCGGACTCTTCAATGGCTTCATACACTTTGTTTAGGTTATCCTTAAAATCTGCGGGGAAAGGGGTAAAACGCACCTGAGGTTACGCACCACACCCCGGGGCAGCCCGGCGCCCCTCAGGCCCCCTCAGCCCCGGGGCCGCGCCTCCCGCCTCAGGGCCGACCCTCACGGGCCAGGGGAGGTGCGGGGACCCCCTTCGCCACGAAGGAGAGGCCGAGCCCGGGGCAGGGAAGCCGGCAGGGCTCGGCTCAGGGGTGGGGTGTCGCGGGGCGCAGCTGCGGGCGGTCACTCACTGCTCCTGGTCACCTCCATCCCGCGCCCGCCGCAGCCCGGCCCGGCCCCGCCGAGCGCTTCCGGGGCCGCCCCGCGCGCCGCACGTGAGCGCGCACGTGAGCGCGCCCGGCCGCCATTTCCTGCCGGGGCGGCGCCCTCAGGGCACGGAGCGCTCTGCGCTGCCCCGGGGCAGCCGCTGTGCTCTGCCCGCCCTGCCCCGCACCGAGCACCGACACGGCTGCCTTCGCTGCTCTGCCGGGCTGTTCGGGCTGCAAGGGGCCCTCAGCCGCCGGCCCTGCCCGCCGCGGCAGCAGCGGCGCTGCCCGGGGAAGGAAGGAGTCCCACCCCGCCGCTCTCCCGTGGGGCGTTGTGAGATGTCACGGCCCACAAAGCCCTCGCCTTTCAGCCCAGAAATGCGTAACTAGCACCAGCAAGGAAGAAGGGATGGGAATCTGCTGAGGAGACACCAGGAGAGCTGCTGGTGGTGGTGGTGCCTTAACGATGACAAGTCCAGAGGAACTGGAAGGCTTGGCGTGTTACGGAAGAAGCGTTCGCCTGCCTGGTAAAACCAGCACTTTCACACGTAATTGTATAATAACAAACGTTCTGTCCCCGCAGCAGCGCTGTGGGAGGAGGAGCTGCCCAGGGGCCGGGGCAGGAGCTGTGGGCACGGACACCGTGAGAGTTTAGTGAATGGGCTGCAGGGTTAAAGTTCACACGGCACAGGAAGCACCTTTTCCAGAATCCCAGCAGAATGAAAACAAATTGAAAAATCTTCATAAATTGAGAGGCAGTTTCGGCATAGAGAAGAAGATAAAGAATTACACCAGACTTAGCGGAGAGAGCTTTTAAAGATTCTTCAAGATTAAGTTTTGCCTTTTCAGTATAAGCAATTTATTCTACACGCAGTCCCAACAAGTCATCCAGGATAATTAAATGGTGCCTAGTAAGGCGTTAGTTAAAATAATAGTAAAGATGTTTCTATTTTACAGTAAATTGGCTGAAGCCTAAAATTTTCATGTTACTCCTCAGTTTTTTAAAGTACATTCCTGCAGTTTCTCGTTAAAGTGCTCATGGCACTTTGAAGCGGTTGATGGCTGTTTATAAACCTGACATTTCCCGCCAAATCCAGGAATTCCTAGCTGACAAATCCAGGAACTCTTTGCTTCTTTCACCTGTAAAATAAACACCAAGTAGTTAGAACTGACCCCAGAGTCCAACCTGGCTGCAACCCCCTTTCAGCTGGTTGTACACAATGAATCACTCAGTTTTCTTTGGACTCAGTCAAAAAGAATTGCAGTAAGGGAACAGAGGTTGATATATAAATAATAGCGAATGTCTATCTCTATAGATACACTCTCATGTGTCTCTGCTAACACGGACGGCCCGGCAGGGTGGCTGTGGGGTTACCGCACCGGGGACAGTGCCGGGGCTGGGAACGGGGCACCGCGGGGGTGCCATCGGGGCTGGGGCTGGGAACGGGGCACCGCGGGGCTGTCACCGGGGCTGGGAACGGAGACCGCGGGGCTGTCACCGGGGCTGGGAACGGGGCACCGCGGGGCTGCCACCGCGCCCGGGGCTGGGGGTCGGGCTGGGCCCGGCCCTGCCCTGCCCTGCCCTGCCCAGCGCAGGAAACGCGGCGGAGGAAGCAGCGGGGGGGGGGCAGGAAGGCGGAGCTGGAAAGAGGAGGCAGGAGAGGAGCCAGAAATCGTCCTGCTGCTGCTGGGTCTTGCTTTGGTGGAGACCGGGCGGCGAAATATTTTTCCACCCACGGAAATCCTGTTGGCTCTGCCTTCCGGGAGAATTAGAAGAATGCTTTTAAGTGCAAAACCTTGGTTTTATTTCTCCTCCTGTAGGTGCTGTTTCAGGTTTGCGTTTTAGAAAGCCAACGGTCCGCGCTTTGCCGGGAAATACAGGTTTGTAAGCGGTCTGAGGATTCTGGTTTCACTATTGTGTTTCTGTACTTGATTGTTGTTTTGTTTGTTGTTTTTTTTTTTCATTTCCGTTCTTAACCGGCTTGCATGCTTACCTCTTTGTGCTTGATCTGGATGGCAGATAGGTAATTTGGTAGTAAGCAGGAGCCACATGGTGGAGAGTGTAGTCATATTTAGTTTGGTAGTACCTGAGGAGAAAATTGTGTCGTTTTGGGTGTCTTCTGACATATCACGAGTGATGAGTGAGTGATCTGGATCAGTGTTTTTCTTGAGAAACTAGACACTGCCATCTGAGAGAATGGAATAGGAACATCAACCAAATAGATTTGTATCTTTAGTAAGCTTGGAACAGTCTTAGACTCTTCATGTCTGTGTTTTCTGAAATACTAACAAAGTATAACTGTCAGTAAAATTAATGCAGGGCTCAGACCTTCACTGAAGTGGAAGCAGGTCTATCCCTTGTAATTCTGAAACGTGTGACTTTGTGGATCAAACTTTTCTTCTCTTTAACATTGCCCAGCAATGTCTAGCGTTGACTTTTGTAAGTAATGTTTTATTCTGTATGCTTGGAAAGAAGAGAGATGAAGTAAATTAGAGCCTTATGTTATACTGGTGTTTTATGGTTGTGTTCTCTGATGGTATTTTCTAATTATATTTGATTGGTGTCTTTTACTAAAACCTTGATTAAAGATACTGTCAGAAGTCATGTGGGTCAGTGAGTTACTTTGTTTCACTTTCATGTGTTTCGTAACACAGGAGAAGAAAGTAGAGGGAGATTAAACCTGGCTGTTTACATTTAGAATGTGGTTTTGATTGTAGTTTGCAGTGCATATATTTTTGAAAAAGTAAATCATGTTTCATTTTGGGGGCGGGCTGCGTTGCTTAGGAGGTTTAAAACCATCCCAGCGGCAAAAGCAGTGCCATGAGAAATTACACTGCTTACCATCCTAAACTTCTATCAGAACTTTTTTCTTAATGAGGTTTGTTTTGTTGCTTTGCAGAGGTAATGCCTTACCTGGTTTGAAGATCTGAGAGGGCTTTCTGTTTGCGTGAGGCATAAAAGAAAATGGAAGAAGATGAGACTTTACAAGGGGAAAGGGAGAGGGCAGAAGCTGGAACAGGTGCTACTGCTGCCGTGGGTCGGCAGATCTCAGTCAGTGAGTTCCTTTGCCACTGCTGTTACGACATCCTGGTCAATCCCACCACCCTGAACTGTGGCCATAGTTTCTGTAGGCATTGCCTGGCCTTGTGGTGGGTGTCGTCCAAGAAGAACGAGTGCCCCGAATGCAGAGAAAAATGGGAAGGGTTCCCCAAAGTCAACATCCTGCTCAGGTGAGTGTACTCTTTTGTGAATGCCATTTTTGGATAAATCAAACCACTGCAATTAGCTGTCTGGTTTCTTGAGTTTCTCAGAATTTTGTAGCTTATTGGTAGTCTGAGCTGTCACAAGGACATTTAAATCCCAAAGGCTGTCATGTTCTGCATTTGTACTGAACTGTTCAAGCCCATTTTTCTGCATGGAACTAAGGGGTGTGTTGGTTGATTTTGTTTGGAGGGCTGGAGGGGGGGAGGTTTCTTCTGAATTTTTTGGAGAAATGGAGAGGAGGGATCCTTTTTTAGTATTGAGACCCTTGAATATTTTAATATAGCTGGTTGTTTTCTAATAATTGTAAGTTAGATTGATCTTTGATAATTATGTAGTTATTTCTGTAATAGGAATTATTTATAGGAAGAAATGTGATCATATTGCAGAACAAAGCTAGAAATATGTTTGATGTTTTGAATTACCCACAACTTCTTTTGTTAATAATACTTTATCTGGGATTAATAATATTTTAATAATTAGATGGTAAGATTGGGGGTAGGCTCTTACGTTGTCTTTTACCATTTTTTAGTAATCAAGACTTGCCAGTAGCACACAGAATTCTAATTTTACATAAGAAATATATATATACATGGGAGGAGTTATGTGGTATTTTAACTTTAGAAGCTAAGCAAAATGTTGTTTGGAAGTAATTGATATAAGTTTAAGTTTACTAAGTATTAATAACTAATTTTTCATTGCTTTCAAAGATGATAATCTTCAGTTGAGACTGGAAAACAAAAATCCAAAAATTAGTCCCTTTTCTGAATATGCAGCCTGAATGGTTTTGGTACAATGACAAATATTTTTCCCATTAGGGATGTTATTGAAAAGCTATTTTCTGATGCCATTGAACAAAGAAAAGAAGATATTCAACAAAACAGTGATGTAGCACGCAGCTTAGCAACCTTCCAAAAATATGGGAATGACCAGATCCCTACAGTTCCGAACACAGGAAGATTTAATCCTCGAGGAGGAGGGTTTTTCTCAGGCGTTCTGACAGCTTTAACTTGTGTAGCAGTAAGTTTCGTCTGCTTGGTTTTCCATATTTACTTCCTTTAGCATGCAATCAAATCTTCTTAAACTACATGCACATTAAATAGCTTGTCAGCACAGAAGAGCCTTCAGCTGAGCAGAGTGGCCTTCAGAGGTCTGTCAGGAACTACAACTGCAATGTGGTTTAGATGGAAGTTAGGCAAAGTGGGGAAAACTTCGAGATACTTTTTTATAACCTGAATATTCCAGGGCCCATGAAGTGGAAAATTCTACATGCCAAGCCTCTTACTGCGTGTTTATCGTTAATGTATTTGCTTTGCAGGTAAAAGATGAGAGGTTTTTATCTTTTTAATCCACCCGTAGGTAGTTCTACTTGGCTATCACTGGAGTAGCAGAGAATTTGAAGAAGATCACCTTGTCCACAAGCCTGTTGCTAAATGGACTGCTGAGGAAGTGATCCTCTGGCTAGAGCAGCTGGGCCCATGGGCTTCACATTACAAAGAAAGGTTTTTACTGGAGAAAGTGAATGGAAGGTGAGGGGCCTAATGGCCAAGAACAACTGTCGTGTCTTGGGATTACTGACAGATTCATTAGGGATGCTTGTTGTGGAATGACTGTACTGTGTTCCATGGATTGTGGGAATATTCTGCAAGGTACCAGAATACATTATAGGGGAAGTTATAACAATTGTTGGTGAAAACTTGAGTAGTAGATACTAAGCAAGCTACTTGAAAATGTTCTAAGAACTTCTTTAATTGCTGACAATGCAGACTGAAATGATACTGAGAGTAAAATTCTACTAGTCTGTTATCCACCCCTCCCACCTTCCCTTTGGTTTGGAAGTGTGCATGTGCCATGTGCATTGTTGCATTCCACCTAAGAGAAATGCTGAAAGCAGGCAAGAGGAAGCTGGAAAAGAAGTATTTAAAAACCCAGGCTATGAGATGCAGTTGGTGTGAACGCTTGATCTGGAATGTAATTTAACAATGATCTTTAAGGGCTTCCAACCCAAAGCATTCTGTGATTCATTCTGTAATCCAAAAGGTGCTGCCTTCTGTCAGTACCTTATTGTTTCAGTATTTAGTTGCTTATTTGTGAGTCATATCTTTGTGGTGAAGAGGCACTGTTTGCCTTCTGAATTCTTCTGCTTTTGTAGGCTGCTCCTCACACTGACAGAGGAGGATTTCACCAAAGAGCCTTACAGTATAGAGAACAGCAACCACAGGAAAGCCATCATGGCAGAACTGGAATGGGTGAAAGCTTTAGGTGTTAAACCACCACAGAACCTTTGGGAATATAAGGTAAATTTTATATTAAGTGTGTCATGTATATTAAGTATATATTTTAAAATAATACCTTTAAAAGAAGATTTTTTAAAGCCAGGTGGAATGTTAAGGTAGTGGAATTATGCTTGTAAAAACTGCTCAGTTTAATGAAATGTGGTATTTGAAAAATGATCCTTTGAAAAATAGTTGTCAGAAAATCTAAGAACTGGCATGTCGCTTTCATTTTATTTTTTCACTGATTGAAACTTGATAATTTGATATCTTTCAGGCTGTAAATCCAGGAAAATCCCTCTTTCTTCTGTATGCACTGAAGAGCTCTCCAAGACTCAGTATGTTATACCTGTATTTGTTTGATTATGCAGAAGCTTTCCTACCTTTCATCCACACAATTTGTCCTATGCAAGAAGACAAACACGAAGATGTTTTCACAAAACTGCTGGTAAGTGTTCAAAACATGAAATGTGCTACTTGCTGTAGTTACAAGCATTTTAAGACTGGCAGCATAAAAACATAAACTAATTATTCACCATTTCATCTCTTTACACTATGACTTTAAAAACAACAAACCTACAGAGTAAGTGGTTCCTTGATTTTATTTTATGTGGTCACCAGAGTCGGAACCATTACCTTTAATAAGATCAATTTAAGGCTTTTAAGACTTCAAATGTGTGACAGTCATCCTTGTGAAGTTCACAAGACTACAGAAAAGTTCTTCACTCAAATTACCTGTGTTTTAAGAAAGGGCATTGTAAGGTCTGGTTGTCTGTGATGTTCTAATCTAATGGAAATTACTGAGCTATAGTATTATCTACCCACAAATATAGTAAAGATAATTTGCTACTTTCAATGTATGAAAAAACAGCTTTTCAACAAAAGGCTAGTGGAAATAAGCCAGTATTGTATTTGTTTAATAGAAAATTGTTTAACACTCTTTTTATCCTAATTTACAGGACCTTAAAGATCCTTCATGGAAACAATGGAGAGAATTCATTGTAAAATATTTATTTTTGCCATACCAGTTGATAGCTGAATTTGCTTGGGATTGGCTGGACGTGCACTACTGGACATCAAGATTTATAATTGTGAATGCTATGTTGCTCTCTGTTCTGGAATTATTCTCCTTTTGGAGGCTCTGGTCAAGAAGAGAATTGAAGTAAGTCTTAGTGAGTTTGTTGAAGAGGGTAGGAAGTAGATGGCCTTTAACAATCTCATGATTTCACAGTTGCTCACTGAAATGATGGTGTCTGACCACAACTCTGAGGTTAATAAGAGCAGGTGAATCTCAATTCCTACATATGCTACTACTTCTGAATGCCTTTATTTCTGTGAATATTTGATAGGGTTTCTTACAGCTGGTTTTACTTATCAGATGTAGCAAATGCAGAAACAGTAATAAACATGTTCTTAACCACTGGGAAATACTAACCCTTACTGTGAGAACTGCCTTTTATGGTAACTGGTATTAGTTGTCAGCTGAGACTAAATACATCAGAATTTTGTCATGATATGCTTCCAGTGTAGTTATTAAAGGATGAGTCCTCAGAACCATAAATAAGTTTAGGTATGCTGGTATTATTTCTGGTAAGTTCCCAGAATTTCTGTTTTCTGTTATGACTTTAATCTTAATTCAAGCATATTAATATTACTTCATAGTTGCTGTGGTCTCATTTCTAGTTTTAGAAACTGCATGGGAGAAATTCTTGTTGTGATGTGTGGTGGGTTTTCCCTTTGCCAGCCGCCAGGGGACAGAAGAGCATAGGGGAGATGGAATAACCTGTGGCAGGGCTGGAATGTCACACTGGAGCCTGCTGGGCTTTGGGGTCTATGTACACTGATTTAATGCTTCCTCTTTAAGTTTGGTACTGCTGGGTTTTAAGAAAGCTTTTCCTGGAGTGCAAAATAGTGTTTTACAGGTAAAGGGTAATCCCAAGTAAGAGCTAAATAAATAAGGCTGCAACACCTCTTAGCTTTTCTTAGAGTGGGTAAAGACAAAGAAAGTCCCTCTAAGCCTTTCCCTTTCCTTTTTCACAGGACTATTCCTCACAGAATGTGGAGACATTTCTGGAAAGTCTCAACCCAGGGTCTTTTTGTTGCCATTTTTTGGCCTTTTATTCCTCAGTTTGTCTGCAATTGTTTGTTTTACTGGGCCTTGTATTTTAACCCGATCATAAACATTGATCTTGTGGTTACAGAGGTGAGGCGTCTGGAGACACAAGTGCAGTGATTGCCTTTGGAACTTTTGGGCTCTTTTGCTCCTAAAAATGGACATTTGAAATAAGCTTTGCTTTTCTTTGTGTATGTGGCAGCAAAAGTGGTGGATTGTGTTAATTTAAACATACAAAAAAGCCTTAAGGTAAGTTACTCTGATTCCAAATTGGAGAATGGTCTCTAGTATCCAAAAGGAATTTTCCATTGGAAAAAAAAAAAGACATTCCTTTTTTTAGCCATGTAAAATTCCTACAGTCATTTTGCCCTATTTTTGATCAGATCAAACTTCTCTATTCTGTTCTGAGCATTCTGTGTATTTTCCAGCCTGCCTTAAAGTCTTTGGAGCTGCTATAGTGATTTCTTTCTTTTTAAACGTAGCATTTCATCTCAGTGATGTGTTCCTCAACTTAAGTTTGCCAAAGGAATGCCCTTCCTGGATAGGCTTGATATTGAAAGTACATCAGTTATTTCAGTCTTCTTTACATGTAAGGCTGTGACTGTCTCTGTACAGTCTCACAGCAGAGTTTGCTCTAAAATTCCTGCTCTTGAGGGCAAAAACTTAAGTTTTCTCATCTTTTGGAAAATGTGGTGATTGCCATAGAAAAACTTTTATTCAGATCAGTTACACTTCATCAATAGCTCCTTTAGTGCTCTCCTCTTGAATTCTGTTGCTAATCCTTAAATTCAGGGTTATCTCTCAAAAATTATTATTTTGGAAAAGTGACCTGACACTGTAATTACGTCTTACTGCAATACAATGTGTGTCTATATCTGTGAGCAAATATTGACTGGAAAGTTATTTTGTGTAAACAGGATTGACATTTGTTAATGTATGTTTTTTTGACTGAAGAAAAAGTCAGATTTTTCAAGAGCTTTGTCCCCTTGCATTCTACTTTGGTTTGTTGTTTTGGTTTTTTCATTTGTATCATTGGTATGAACTTTAAATTTGCCTGTGAATATTTTGAAAGATTAAAGATCTCTTTTGAAATCATCACTATTATAGGAGTGGGTTATTTTGTTTGGGTTTGAGTTTTAAATATTGAAGTACTTGTCATTAGTTTTGCCTTGTGCAGACTGTTCTGTAGCCCTGTGTCTTTGAGTAAGTTGAGGTGGGTGAAAGTAGACATGAAACACTCCTGGTTCTATAACTGTTAAAATTAGCAGTTATGAAAAAATGTATTATTCAGCAATTCATGGTACTGATTTCTCTTCCTAAAAAGTTAAAAAAGTCTGTGAGGTGACCCCAGTTAGAACCATCTTTACATCCTGAAGAGGTGTATACACTTCTGAACTTGGTAAACTCTTGCTGTCCAAGATCAAACACTTGTGGAAAAGGAAGTTGGTCCCAACAACTGCTGCATTGTCATGTATCTGTTTTGGTGATGGTTTGCATTTGCACTTTTAAAGGTGGCTCTAAGGTTTTAAGGGCAGAACTTCTCCTTGTGCTTACAGGAAGTTGAAGGTGTACATAGAGTAAGGAGCTTGAGCCTTATCAAATGAGCAGCTTTTTTAGAAAACTGTATTTAAAAAGTGAATACTAGAAAAATAGAATTACTTAGGCCTTCTTTAATACAGGTAGGATTGCTTAAGGTGAATGTTAAATTAGTTAATTAGCAACAGTTACATTAGGCTTTTATTGTGTTTAATGTAGTTGAGAGGGCTGTGTGCTGACACTGTCACTTCATGCATTTTTTCCAGTCAGTTCCAAGTTAACAGATGTTAAGATAAATCTGAAAAATCTGTGAATCTCAATATAAACAAAATTAATGTTGTCAGGTCTTATCTGATAAACTCAGATTCCTATTTAGTCAATAAAAGGGCACTGCACAAGGTAAATAACAGGATACATGTTTACTTTGGCCATTCTTGGGTAGAGAGGCTGAGGTGGCAAGAAGGAGCATCAACAAAGGGCAACATCATTTGTTGTCACTACTGTGACACAAAAAGTCATTTTAGATTTAAATACATACAGAGTTTTCATGAAGACTGATGTTGGATGTCTAATACCTACATAAAGGCTGGATCTCACCACACATAAAGTCTGGCCACAAAAGGTATTTTCTGTGATACGGAGCTTTAGAAAAACATTTGACAGCTTCCCGGTCACATTCACAGGCCATTTTTTGACATTTGTCTTCTAGTGAATCTGAAAGAAAACACAGTATGTTTGATGTTAGCCTGAAGTAATAAAACATACCAAATGGAATGGCAACAGAGAATGTACAGGTATGGTACAATTGATCCGTGGATCAATCAGTGCTCACTGATCTTGGCAGGTGAAAATACAATAGTCAGGTAAAGACTTAAATATTCTTCTTCATGTTCTTTAATAAAACAACTCTGATTCCTCTTTAGAAAGTGGTGTGTGGCCTTCCCTGCTTGCCCTCCTGCTCTTGTGAAGCTTGAGTTTGGGAAGATAGTTTCCATCACATATCCTTTCATCTACTAAAGCACCAAAAATATATACATAATATGCAAAGATCTTCTATGTCCAGCTTAAATTGCCCACTTCTTTTTTATCAAGGCATTCAGTAAGAAGTTAGGTAAGGTGTGTTTAAGTGTGATAAAATCCATGTCTTGTCATGTTTGTTTTGTAATTGTAGTGTTGTAACTTAACAGATTTCTTGGCCTGAGAGTTTCTTCTTGGCATGAACATTTTCTTCCACAGCAATGTATTTTGGGTTTAGTGTGCCAAGCCAGAAATGTGTGTTTTTTTCTCTGTGCAACTGTCTGTAAACTGAGGAATCCTTGATTACATTTTGTCTGAGTATTTAACATTTTGAAAGCTTAGCCAAATCTCTGCTTGAGATTTGTCCAGGAGCAGAACAAGTGTTCAGTTTTGTGTATGAACTCAGTTTCTGCCATGAACTGAAGTGTTCATGTATCTGTGTTGATGCTGCAACTCCCTAACCTAAGGGCTACTCAACAGCATAAGTAGCATGAAAACACGATAGGATAAGAAACCAAAATACATTAACTGAGAACTGTTCCTTCTCCTGTAGTTGCTCCAAAGTTTATCTTTATGGTATGACAGAGACTTTGTTTCATCTTTGTTCCTTGACAACATGCCTACTGTCTTGGCCAGTATTTTAAAATATTATCAGCTTCTGGACTGGGACAGAAGCAGAATCTTTACAGGCAATATAGATGGACTGTAACATGACAGGTTAATTGGTTTGAGAGAGAAGAGGCTTCGTGCATCTGATGCAGAGAAATAAAGGAGCAAGGAGAGATTCTGCGTGGGGTGGACACTTGGGCAAAGGCTGAATGTAAAGGAGGAAGGGACTTAATGTCAAAACTTTCATTTGTTTTCAGGTCAGGCAAATTCTAAATGGAGTGATGAAATTTGAGGGGTTTGTGTTGCCTGTGAGTGCCCATCTGGGTGGCCTTTAAACCACTGCAGTCAGAAGCTCAGAGTTGCTTTGAACAAGTTCATGTCAGGGCTTCTCCAGCTAATTTGCAGTCTGGGTAGAAGCATAAAATTACATGCAGAGTAACTGACCTCAACAAATATCAGTGCTGAGAAAAAGGAGGTGGTTTGGGGCTGTGTTTTCTGAAAAGGTAATAGGAGCTTGTAGATCAGAATTTTGTTTGCTTATGTGTGTCAGTAGGTGGGGATTGAGAGTAAGAAAGTGCATTCAGTTGGGTGGCATAGCTGTACTTTCTGGAGGCACAGTGCATCCTGGCAAAAAGGTCACAAAAGGAAGGATGGTAAAGTCAGAATTTTACAGATAATTGAGAAAATCCCTTTATTCTATGAAGTCAACGAGATAATCAGTAGCAGTAAAAATGAAAAAGCACCCAAACCAACAACCTCCCCCCCCAAAACCCAATACCAAAAACCCCCAAGTGCTCACTCACCACACACAGCAGAATTGTCTTTGCATTCCCAGTGGTAACTCTCAGTCTTTGGCTGACAACCTGCTTGTTCTGCCTTGCCATAGCAGCAGTCGTGGTTAAAGCAGCACCTGAGAGGAACAGAACTGGTGATTTATGGTCACACAGTCAGTGGGTTTTATCAGCATGTTACTACAGCTGGGAAATAATAGAACAGTCAACATATGTGAATGCGCAGTTACCTGAAGTGTTAGCTCAGTATCATGAGAAAATACAGAAAATTGCTCAAAATTATGATTTTAAAGTTGTTCTTGTCGTAATTGGCACAATAAATTCATAGACTTTCTATGAGATTGTGAAACTGAGCAGTACAGGTGAGCATTAATGACACATTTTAATGCTTAAAACATTAAAATGTGCTGGGGCAGAGTCTAGTGTGGAGTCTCTGGTGTAGAGTCATTGGAAGCCCAGAAGAGCAAGTAGGAGAGGTAACAAGGACCTGAAATTAGGGAGCTTGTAAGTTTTTGCTGCAAACTAATGACACCCTTTCTTTTTTGACTTGGTGGAAGAACAGGGTGTATCCACAAACTGTGCATTCTGCATTCATTCATTCATTCATTCTGTTTCCTCCTGGTAGCCTAAAACCATCACATTACAGTAGGCACATGGTGTTTAGATGGTGTTTAGGTTGCCTGAGGAATTTGTGTCTGCAATAGGAAAAGTTAATGCTGTGAGCTCTCACTTTGCAGTTACTGCTTTTTCCCATGCTTATTAAGTAATTACTTGGTAATTCCACACGAATTGCTGTGTAAAGATCCCGTGGAACGTAACAGTTGAACAGCACATGCCCAGGGAGTAGATCAATAACTCCAGGGCATGCATAAAAACTTTAAAAAAAGAAAAAAAGCACAGAAAAAAACAGCAAATAATCTTCTTGTAAGCTAATGTTCAATTACAAATTAAATTGATGCTAGTCAATATGCTTAGATTTAGTACTAAATAGAAAGGGTTGTTTTTTAGAATTATTTTTATTTTTCAACAGATTGGATTTTGCATAATTTTTATGTATTGTTTTGAATACTAATAAAAGGGGACATGGTAGTAAAATCACAAGATTTTTCCAATTGCCTTTTAATTTTTACTTTCATAGATTTATTGAAAGTTTGAGCTTTAACCTTGTCCAACAAGACTTCAATTATTCAGCTCTTGGTTAAACAGCACCAGCAAAGAAACTCCGTTGGACTGTGAATCCAATACTAATGCAAGGGAAGTTGGACTTAAAGGCAATTGGAGCTCATGTAGATCTACAGAAACACAGTGTTTAAACTCAGTCCCCCACTGCTGTTAAATAGGCCTGATTTATATTTTAGTCCTGTCACTCTGCTCTTGGTAACTCAGCTGAGCAGTTCCTCTCACCAGTCCACCCTGTCCTTGGGCCATCCTCTTCCTCCCAGCCCGCAGTAGCAGCCGTAGCGCAGGTAGGCGAAGGGGGAGCGGCCCGTGGTGCAGCGGATGGCTCCGGCCAGCTCCAGGATTCCCCTCCTGTGCCTGGAACGGGCTTCCCCCAAAGCGCTTTTAGAAACTGGGGAGAAAAAAACAATTTTTATTGAATCAAACATGCAAATATAAAATATTTGGGGGGGTTGTGTGTTGTTGGGGAGGGTTTTAAGCACTGATAATTAACGACAATACTTGAAAATAATACAGTTTTATCTTTTGACACTTTGGGGTCACACTGCTTGACCCCGTCCCGTTGGCCCCAGTCCATTCAGAACAGCTGCAGGGGTTTCCTCCCATGGAGGCAGCAGAGGCAGACTTCAGTCATCTCCAGTCTTAGAACTGGTAAGGGCAGCTTCTGTTCTGTGGCCCAGGCCCACAGATTTTTAGGACTGGCTGCCCCAAGGGTTGCGGTGTTTACTCTTTATTATAACATACAATTTTGCCCACGTTCTTATTTTGTAGAATGTAAGCTTTATGTTGGAACAAATATGTCCTCTATGATAGGGTTCTGGTTTCCCTGATTTTTAGACAAAGCAGACAAATAACTAGTGGGGATGGTGTGGTGGATGCAGAGCAGGGAAATGGGTGGGTGCTTGGAGTCATTTCCAGGGAAATTAGAAAGGTGGGGTTGGGATATTTTTTTTCTGTGTCATTTTGTTTGGGTTTTTTTGTTGTTTAAGGGATTTTCACCAGTATTTCCCCAAAACAAACTGTATTTAGGAACTGTATTTTAACTGTCCCGTGTCAGTACTAAAGCAATAGGTCCTGAGCAGCAGAACAATGTTGAGACACTGGGTGACATTTTTTGGGGCTTCATGTCCTCCTGCAGGTTGAGCTACCCTTAATGGTAATGGGCAGCATCTCCTTGCAGTGCTGGCTCCAAGCTATTTATAGCACATTTCAAGAAGCTGAATGAGTACAAAACAAATTAGTGGGAGGTTTCTGATTAGTTTCTTAGTAATTAAACTAATTATTTATTTTGATATGAGGAGAACAGTTTATAAAACTAAACTCCCAGTACTGGATACAGATTGCAAAAGACATTAAGAATTAATAACTGATAATACCTTGTGAGGGAGGCAGACAGCAGAAAAAATATTTAGACTTTGTCGTTGAAGGCTTTGATATTTATTTTCCTACAAAATAACTATGATGATTATGCAATTTTATATAATCTGTATAATCATATAATCTATTATAATAGACTAATAGTGTAATCTATTATAATAGGTTATATTATAATAGATTATATGATTAACTATAATCAGTTAATGGAAAATCTGCCAGAAAAAATACTGTTCCCAGCTCATTTGAGTAACTTGAAACGCGTGGGATGCTTGTGACCTCCAGCACTTGTAATTTCTTGGAAACAATGGAATTTAAACACCTCATGAAATCTCCTCATTAAGAAATACAATTGGTTTGTGTATGAGAATGGTAAAAAACCCCTTTAGAAAGAACAGCAAGGCTTCCTGAGGCAGCAGTTGGTGCTTTCCTGACTGGGACCACTCCCAGATCTCTTTCCCTCCTGTTTTGTGGATGTGTGATCCAGGGAGAGAAGGGATGTTGAAATAAAGGTGCTTAAACTTGCACATGCAGCTCTGGCCATTGATTGAAAGGCATCACATCTTGAGGAGCTAAGAAAATCTTCCTTGCTCTGTCCTCGATTGCAGTTTCATTTAAAAACTGCTCCATTGGCACTAAACTTCCTTGCTAAGATAGTGAATAGTATCTGTTGTGCCATGGCTCCTGTTCCAGAACATTATCTGTATGTTTACTGGCATCTTTCAGCTCTGGGTATCAGAAGCATCCATTTGATTATAAACAGATTCTCTTTGTGAATAAAGGAAAAGGGAAAAAAATTAGAAACACATTAATTTTTTGTGAAAGGTCGTATTTCCTATACCATTTTACTCTTTGCAATGGGTTCAATGCAAACATAATAATTAATTTTGCAGATGCACAGTCATATTTTTGTTGAGATGCACAATTATGATACATAACTACATTAATCATTAGCATCTAATGCAACCTATGATGTTTTGTGGGTTTTAAAAGAATTTTTAAGCCATGCTTTCAAAGACTAAGGCTACAGAAACATTTTTTCATGTTAAATATGTGTAAGATTTCCTGTAGGGATATTTTCCCTGTGCAGTCATAGTGCTCTAGTAGTTCAGAACTAGAGACTTGGGAATAAGCAGAGTTTCTGATGCATCTCCAAGAGAGATGTATGCTTTACAGAAACTTCTGGGTGTTTGCTTAGAATTTGACCTCTTGTTTCATAAGCCATCAGGGGTGGCCTTTTTCACCTCACCTTATTGCCCGGACTACTCCCGTGCTATCTCCACAAACTGTGGTCACATGGGAATTTTTCGAAAGGATAAATTTGCCTGTTTTGCTCCTGTGGCCCAAGCATTGGGAAACAGGTGAATTGCATTTCCCATCCTGCCCACTGCCCACGGAGTGGGTGACTGCAGTCCTGACTCAGCGCCCTCGGAGCACAGCCAGGCTCGCTGCAATGAGCGCCCTGAGCTGGCACAGCAGTGCTTCCATGGCTTTTCTTACTGCTCTTGCTGAGGTCTGTGCCATGCAAAGGATGAAGTCTGGAGGGTGATCAAAATGCTGGAGGAATCATAGGGCCGTGCTGAGGTCAGGAAGTAGAATTGGGGCAGGGAGCTTGGTGGGGCCTTAAGTTGGCCCCATTATGCAAGCATCTCACCTTGTGGGCTGTAATCGTGCCACTGCCTTCCCCCAGACCCCGCTTCATTCCGTGCCCAGAATCTGCTCTAGGACTGAACTGGGGCCCTTGGCCTTACCATCCTGTTATTTGCACAATCTGGTGTGGGAATTTGCTAGGTGTGTAGGAATGTATAAAAAAAGAAGTGCAAGAAGACAAAAGAGAATCTCTTAATTAAGGCAGCAGAATGCTATTCTGGAAAAGTGGATTTTGTCCTTCCAGCTGTCACAAAGGTTCAGCATGAGGTTAATTTAATCACTTTAAAATGATGCCTGTTGGTGTTTACTAATAGTTTGCTCCCTGCCTGCTGAGTGTCCTGGGGTTGGAGTACCAAGCTGCTGCAATACTCAGTTGAGAGCCAGGCTTTGAGTAGTTGAAGTTCCACATAATTTTAAGCAGTTAAAATTGGGTTCTACCATGTCACTATGGGAACGAAATAAGTACATTCAGATACTGTACAGATGAACTCCTCAGAAAACGTATGAGGAAATGGGCTGTAAATTACTACAACTGGTCTTTAATACTGCTTAATAAATAGGACATATGAGACAAAAAAAATAATTAAATATTTGCAAAGCGAGTAATTGGCTGTGCTCAGGTATGAGGCAGGGGTCCTTTAATTATGTTCTCTCATAATAACTTATTTATAAAGACTGACTCATTTTTTCAGGAGAACTCAGGGTTTTGTAGGCAATCTCAGTTCTCGCAGTTCCTGCCCCTGAACGGCTCTGGAGCTCGAGTGCTCTGCGATAGCTCGCTCGAGTACCTAGAGAGTAGCAGGGGTGAAGGTATTGGCTTTGTAGAAAGATTGTTCCTGCACGTGCGAGCTGCGGGCTGGTTTCAAACCCCGACCTTCGTTGGCACAGCTGCGCATCGCTGAGGAACTTCCAGCGGCGCTGTGAGACCCCCAGCCCGGTGCCGCGGTGCAGGCGGGGCTGAGCACCGCCCGCGCTGCCGGGGCAGCTGCAGCCGCCGCTGTCAGCGGCACGTCGGGCTCTCCCTTTGGGCGAGTTCCACCCAGCTGTGCCCGAGCGCGGGGACACCTGTCACGGGGACTGTGCTCTCCGGCGTGGGAAGACAGGCACGTCCCGTGATCGCTTCTCCCAGAGCTCCTTCCTCTCCCCCTTCTCCCACCTGTCCCCCGACGCGGCCGAGCCCCGTCCCTCCGGTGCGGAGCGCCCGGGCACGGGAGCGGCGGGACGGGGCCGTTCCCCCGGCGGTCAGGACCGTGACGGGCTGTACTCACGGGCCGCGGGCAGCAGCAGGAGCAGCAGCAGGAGCGGGGGCAGCGGCGCCATGGGCTGCGGGGTGCAGGCTGCGGGTCCGGCGGCGGCGGGCGCTCGGCTGCGGAGCGTGTAGGTGTGAGCGGAGCGGTGGCGGGCCGGCTATAAAAGGCTGCTTTCTGCCCCGAGCCAGGTCCCCCCGAGCCCGAGCCCCAGACCAAGCCGTGCTGTCCATCTGGACAGAAGGGAGGAGCTGCCGCTGGAAGAGCCGGGGAGAGATGGGACCTGTCACTCGGCAGCGCAGCGCGGTGCAGGCACAGCGGGAAGGAGCCCTGGAGTCTCGGAGGAGGGGGCTCCGCTCCTCCAGGACCCTCCTGCTTTGGTAGCTATGTTTTCTTTTTGAATTACAGCACTTCCTTGGTAATTTAATCCAGATCTGGAGAGTTAGGGTGGCAGCAGACTGTGTTGCAAGTTAGTCTGGTGGTTAATTACACCCAGTGCCGAAGCCATGTGCTCTATCTGGAGTCTGCATCTGCCAGACTTCCTCTCCTGATTGCTCCTTTTCTTGGGGGACCACAAAACAACCAGCTCCTAAACTGGTTATGGATATTTGTAGCTTGATCAAAACAACTTTTTAATTGTACGTCAACCAAAATAGAGTCTCAAAGTGAGCATTTTTTTGTACGTTGTATATGTGCAAATATTTTCCTCTTCCTTTCCAACTCTTGTAGTATTTTGTAAAAGCTACAACTGGGTGCCATATTACAGTTTCACTGCCCCTCTCAACACACAGACAATACCACTTGCTTTTATATGATTTTTTTCCTTGCTAATACTTCCCAAGTATTTCTTCAGACCTTGCATTGTTGCACTGAAACCAGTGCATTTCCTGTCAGTTGTTCAAGCAATCAGGAGCCCCAAAATTTGGAGTATTGATTTTGTGTGCATGTGTGTGTTTTGTGTTGTGTTGTTCATTGTTGGGGTTTTTTGGCATTATTATATTCCAGGATATTATCCCCACTGGATCTCACCGAGGCTTACACTGCTAGAATATGGAAAGAGATAAAATGAACTTATGGAACTTACCAAAAACTTGCTCTTGGTCATGTCATCTTACTGTTGGAGACCAGCTGGTAGTTTGGGGTTTTTTGTAGTGAGTGGTATTTTTATCAAAGAAATAAAACCTTTTTTCATGTGCATACTGAAGGATAATTCTACTTTTGCATTAAAATGCTGTGATTTCTGCATCATATTGTTCCTCTTTAATCTGGAGAGGTAGAAAATCATATGTGGTACGATTCCAACAGACAGAAAGCATGCACAGACAGATCAGATTTGTTTCTGTCACGCTCTCATTAATCCACGCTCTGGGAGATGTTTGTGTTGGCACTGAAGTCAGGGCAGCGTGGGATAAATGTGGAAGCAGGCGGGATACTGATAGGCAGGATATTGATATGCCATTGTACACTTGATAGGCCTTTGTGCAACTGTGCAGAGCACCAGGCGTGGCCCGTCAGCTGGGACAGCTGTGAGAGGCACGGGAGGGACGGGATGAACTTGTCACAGCAGAAGCTGCAGGGTTTCCACCAAGTGCTGGTGTTCTGCAGAGGGACAGAGGTTGCTGGAGGTTCCCTGTGTGCCTCTGAGGCCCTGTGGATCCGTACCAGGCAGCTCAGACACGCTGCCAGCCCGTCCTTTTCTCCCTGTGCCTGCATCTGGCCAACGGAGCAGAGCTACCACCCTGCCTCCCAACAGAGCGAACGGGAGCACTTGTGAAATGGGATGTGTGGCAACCACAGATTTTGTCCGTGACCCTGAGAAATCTTGGTAGAAAACCCATCTATTTGGGATATTTCTTTTTTTGTTTTTTTCCAGATTTCGTTGCTCCTGCCACCAACTGGGTCAGGGCAATTTCCCTATTACTCATGGAGTCACAGCGCTAATTACTGTTACTCTGGGCTCGACTGTCACTTCTCCTGCATTTGTTTACCGGCTCTTCCGGTCAATAAGTCACACCTATTAGAACGTTTTAATGGTCTTCAAGAGCTGTTTAATGAAACTTCCAGTTGAACAGTGTCCCATCCAGCATACCATTGGATATGACAATGAAAACAGTATCCAAGGGAGCAAGATGAATTACATTTCATGTTTGTTCTTCGGGAGACTGATGCAATATGTTAGTGCAGCTGATATGTTTTTGTCTGAAGAAAAGAAAGTACTCTTAAACCCATTGAAAAATCGAGTGAGACTGAAATGTTCAGACCACAGCTG
Organism: Neopelma chrysocephalum; assembly: GCF_003984885.1. NCBI lineage: Eukaryota > Metazoa > Chordata > Aves > Passeriformes > Pipridae > Neopelma > Neopelma chrysocephalum. Next base: position 1,829,923 of record NW_020897724.1, read on the forward strand.
CTTCTATCAGAAAGTACACAGAGATGTGAAGTGACAGTAACTACATAAAGTGAAGAAGTAAGGAATGCAAATCAGGAGTTCTGTTTCCTATGAGTTGTAGGAAAAGTTCAAGGAAGAACATCTAGTGAAATTGGGGGGTGGGGGGAAATCTGATAGAAGGAAATACTTTTCCTGAGGAGCTAGGATGTCCAGCTCACTGCTGTGGTGTATGGCTAAGAAGAGATACTAGTAACAGATTGGAAGTTCATATGGATAGAATCATATTTTTTTAATTAGATTGAATTCTCTTTACATTTTTAATTAAAAACTTATGTGGCAGTGAAAACCTCTTATATTTCATTTTGTAGTGTTCCTTTTTTTCCATTTGAAGCACTTGAAAACTGGCCTAAGTCATATGTGACAAATGGCATTTTCCTTCTTACTGATGAATTCTTTCTTTCTGTCAGCTGGAGCTGTGCAGGAGTGGGCAGAAGCATTTGCTTTTCAAATATACTTTCTCAAACAAGGTTGCATGTGCCTCATGATTGCTTCAATTAAGTTGTTTTTAAATCTGAGGAATAGATTAATGTAATTGAGGCACGTAGTTCTACTGAGGAACATTCTCACAGCATAACACTGTTATTGGCAAACTTGTTAAATTAGTTGCAAAAGCCTTGTTTCTCAGTGTCTGTGATTATGTACATGCAGGAAGATGACAGAGTATATTACTCCAAAATGTTAATATGTTTATGGAAAGTGCTGGAATGGTCTAAAATATAGTTAATGTAAGTGCAAATTGTCCACTGCCCCATGAGCAGGTGAAGGTAGTGATTTTGAGAGCAGTGCAACAGTAGATTTACTGCTGACTAACAGATGCAAACCTGGATTTTTGTAGTAATAGTGGGTCCATTAAAATTTTTTATTTAGTAGGAACAGTTATTTTTCCCAAGAAATGAAAAAGCATGGCGCCTAACTTGGCCACATTTATATATACTCTTGTTGTGATCACCTGTAGTGATGATGATTATGATGGGTATAGAAGTACTTGGATCTGTAGGTGTCTGAGCAAAGTCCTGCAAAATTAGGATCCTACAGCATTAAGCATGTGGCAATTAAGCTATATGATGTTTTTGCTGTCCCACTGAATTAATGAACTAATAAAGAACGGTGAAAGAAATTATTTTCTCATTGTTAGAGGTGGGAATGGAGGCAGGGTGATTTGCTCAAGTTGCTTTATGATGGCTGTAGCAGAGCTGGGAAACAGGACCTTGGTGTTGTGCTATACTGCATAAATGTCCCTGAGTTATTCCACATCTTCTTAAACACTGGATTGGGACACAAGGTTTAGTCTGGAATATATCCCTTACAAGTGTATGTGCCTCCATATACTCAATGTCCAAGTAGTATGCAATCACCTTCTTTATCACTGTTATCTTCATTAAAAAAACCCAAACCAAACAGCCTTCCTTATTTGAGTATTTGTTTGGAAACATTCAGTGTCTTTGATCCTGTTTTTGGAGGTTTGGCTGGGTTTTCTCTCTTTCATGTCCTTCCATCTTCTCTTAGTTCCTTTTCACAACCAATGCTTGTTTACCAATGTTCCCTTCACTCATGTTGCTGGGAATGTTGTTCCAAACTGCATGAGAATTGTAAAGCTCCATATGGAAGATTAGAAACCACTCTGCTAAGCCATTTTATAATATTTTGCAATGTACGTGGTATTATCTCAAATCCATTTCTAGCACACAGAACAAAATCCCACTTTAGGGCTATAGCAGCCTCTAGTATAACTTGCAATGTGTGCATTTTGGTAAAACAAGTTTTGAAGTGCAAAGCATCTCTCTGGAAGGATGTTTGACTTGCTTGCTTTATATAAGTTACATCAACTTGGATTCTTGAAATGGCTGATCTAATGAGCTGGGTGATGGGATAGAGTGACCTCTCAGCACATTTGTGGGTGATACAAATTGGGGGGAGTGGCTGATACTCCAGAGGGCAGGGCTGCTACTCAGAGGGACCCAGTCAGACTGGAAAAATGAGCTGTTGGGGACCTCATGAACTTCAGCAAAGGCAAATGCAAAGCCAGGCAGCTGGGTTGGCATAACCCCTCACGGTGGGACAGCTTGGGAACAGACTGGATAGAAAGCAGCTTTGTAGAAAAAGAGCTGGGAGTCAAGTTAAATATGAGTCAACAGTGTGCTCTTGGAGCAAATGTGTCCAGCTGCAAAATGGGCTGAGTGTCACTGCTGGGCTTGGAGGGAAGTGATTCTTCCCCTCCTTCTGACACTGGTGACACTTCATCTGGAGGTCTGTGTCTTATTTTAAGAAAGCCATTGGCACACTAAAGCCAGGCTAGTGAAGGCCACCAAACTGTCAGGGGGCTTCAGTTCATGACAGACAAGATTCAAGAGCTGGATTTGCTCAGGTTTAAAGAAGATGGTGAAGGGAGGTCATACTGCTGTCTACTACTTCCTAATGGAAGGGTGCAGAAAAGATGGAGCCAGATTCTTCCCAGAGATGCACAAGAGGCAATGGGTACAACTTACAACATTTCAATATGGGAAACTATTCTGTTTGTTTGTTTTAACCAAGGAGGCTCAAATACTGAACCAGCTTGCCCAGAGAGGCTGTGGGAACTCCATCCTTAGAGATACATAACTCAGCTAAACATGGCCCAAAGCAACCTGCTGTAACGGGACCTGCCACGAGGAGAAAGCTGGACTGCACACTTGCAGAAGTTCCTTGGCACCTACCATGATTCTGTGATATTGTGATGTGATAGCAGATACCTTCAAATTAGCAGTTCTACACTGCCAGGGCAAGAGACTCCAATACCACTTCCTTTTTTCCTAAAGGTTTTCATGAAACCATGGCCTGCAGGCAGGGAAGGCAGTAGGCCTGTTCTAAGTGCAATAACAAATTGAATGATAATTATGTTTTCCACTTATCACCAACTAAAATATGCAAATGCACAGGGGAAATCATCTGTACTGAATTAGAAGAGACTCGAAACTTTGCCTACTTTTACTACCTAGGCAGCTTTGACACAAACAGAAGCAGTGCCCTTTTCATAAAGAACTACTTTCTACCATTTTAACTCACTGTTATGAAATCCCATTTCTATGCCTTTGTCCTTGTTGACCATTTCTGACTCTTCTTCCAGTCCTGTTTTTACTGAGACTAGGGGGAAGCTGCAGAATTGTATGCAGTATTCAGGGTGAAATCAGACCATGGATTTATAGAGATTGTACAGACTGCATTCCACTTAAGAGGGAAGAGACAGAAATGCACATATTATGATATTGTGTAACTTTCCCTTTTACTGTGTCTGCTGGCTCTTCATTGTCTTTAAATGTTTGTCTTTAAAATGCAGATTTTTCTTACCTGTTTATTTGTTCACCTCTTAATTGTTTTGTTCTTCACCCTGTCAACAGTGAACACCCTCTTGGTCTGGTCTGCTTGTATTACACCTTTCTTTCAGGACTCTTCTGTTCTTGAGGCTTCCTCAGCTGTGAAGAGTTTTATGGCAGCTGGACACTTTACAGTTTAAACCCTCTAAGTTATGTGTCCCTCAGAGGAAGGGTCAGTAGAATGTAGGACTCATCTGTTCCAGGCTAATCCACACAAGAACCCTCTGTCTTTAAACACCTTAAATGCCTCAGACAGCTTTGGGAACTTGGAAGTTACTGAATGTACTGATGGGAGTCAAAAAATCCCTGGAAGTACTGAGGGGTGGGGAACACTGGGATTAACTAGAGAATTTATGAGTAGGAAAGAAGTGAATAGAGGAAAACTGGTGTCTTAAGACATGTGGGTTCAAAAGGGTGCTCAATAGTGCTGAAGAACCGAGTATGTGTCACCTGTCAAATAGGCTCTGAATTATCTCATCTTCAGATCTCTGTGGGATGGTCTCCTACTTTTATTCTTTGCTTTTGTAGAGTGATTGGGATGAGGAGTAATTGAACCAGAGAACTGTCAGCTCTAACATCATGATTTGCTATCCCTGAAATGAAGCAGATTAATCCAAATCAGGGAAAAGGTGTAACAGTCATTTGCTGAGAGCACACACAGGGCACAACATGCAGGTCAGTGTTCAGGGCAATGTTTGCTGGGCTGCCCTTGTTTAGGCACCAGCTTCTGTTTTGATTTCCAATGAGAAGTGAGGACTCTCATCTCAACAGAAGGTAAGAGTTTAAATGCCTTCTCAAATCTGGGCCGTCATGACAAACATATTATTATGTTTTCTGTGTAGGCCTATTTTCCACTGCATTTGGAAGGCAACAAATGCCATGGGTACTATACAATATAAAGAATTTAGAACAGTTTATATAACCTGTAATTATAAAGATTTAAGCTTATGCTTCTTTGCAGTATCAATTACTGGCTTAAGAATACTTTTTCCTAAAACTATGGAAGATTTTATGATTCTGTAGGCTTTATATTTCCTTAAAAATGATCAGTTATGGACAAGAGAAGACATATTCAGGACACTTGGGAGAAGACTTGTAGACTCACTGTCAAAGAAAGCTAAGAAAACAGTTGAGTCTGAAGGAAGCTGCTGAATTGAAGTCCCAGTACCTTGCACGTGTGGCAGTGCTCAAGGAAGATGGTAATACTTAACTCTTGCAGAGTTCACTGGATCTTCAAAGACATATAGAAATGTTGCATGATTTCCATGGTACAAATTGAAAACTAGCCCACCAATGGGTTTGGCATGGTCATTCTTCTTGGTTTTATTTTAATACTGGGAAAATGACCTTTGGGTGCCTGAGCACTGGAACAGGTTGCCCAGAGAGAGTGTGGGCAACCCTCACTGCAGATATTCCAGAACCATCTGGACACAGTCCTGTGCTGTGTGCTTTGGGATGACCCTGCTGGAGCAGGGAGGTGGGACCAGATGACCTGCTGTGGTCTCCTCCAACCTGACCCATTCTGTGATTTTGTGACCTGATCCAAACACATAAACTGCTTCCTTGGTTTAAAATAAAACAAATTCCTAATGGTGATACTGTATTTACTGTACTTAACAGAGAGCCATCTAGAAAAACTCTACAGGTCCTATAATTAATACATTTCATATCATCCTAAACACGTAGAGCTGTATTATTTAAAATAATGTGTGAAGATCATTGTTCTGCATGCAAAGGAGAGAAGGTTTTAATTGCATGTGAGATGCCATCAGAACATCAAGAGACCAAATGCCATGGAAATACCCTGTTTGTATCAGCAGGGCTGGCACCTTGTTCTCTCTGCTTTTCCTGTACAGAGTGAGGCAGTTTGCTCTCCTGTGTGTAACAGGCCTTGCTAACTGGCATCAGGATGTGCAAGACAGACAGGAAAAAAGGGACGAGGAACCAATCCCAGTAAAGCTTTAAAACGAATAGTTTTCCACTGTTAGAGGTGTGAATCTTGCTAAATGGATTTCAATTCCTAAAATACACACAGCATCCAGTCATAGGTGACCTCAGAACCAGCAGTCAAAAGGTAACAGAGTAGTTCATTTCTCTGCCTCCTCCTTTGAAGCTTTCTAGTTTGAAATCTCAGTTACAGCTTTCACTGATTTGCCTTTCAAAATCTGCAGAATTAAATAGACATCTTCCCAAAGACCCATTTTACAGTGATCAGGGAAGTCTTTCAGATGGTAGGTACTAAATATAGTTTTACCTTTTTATGGTGTAAATCAGCACATTCTAATTGTGTCTCAGTTACTTTACCATAAGTATTTTCATCTAAACTATGTTGAATGGTAAAAATTTTGTCTAGGTTTGCTTTGTGACTATGGTACCCCAAAAATAGAACTAATATGGTGCTGCATACAAAATTTTATGCTGAACGTATTCAGATTATCTTTTAAAATAAACAGCTTGTGCATACTTGACATTTTTACTTCACAGAGCAAAACAGTACCACATACACAGAGTATTCTGAATTTTATGTGTGATCTGCATGTAAGATCTGAATGCTCAACCTTAATGTTGATTTGATAGTGCTGTGAGAATCCCAGCAACTTAATTTCCTAATTCTCTTTGGAATTCTTTAATGCCACACTAATGTTTCAATGTTGCTCTAGTTACTTCCTGTCTCAGAGAGAAGAAAAGATAAACCCTTATTCGTTTATGCACTATGTAATCCCTAGGAAGGATTTGCCAACAACAGATAATCTTTGCTTGTGTTCAAGGCTTATTTAGAATGGAGGGTCAGGGGGAGGCATACCCCAACTTAATTACATAAGCAAGCCTAATTTTTATTCTGTAAAATACTATATTGAATTTTTGTTTAGATTTGTTCTTTCTGACAGCCACCAAAAAACTACCTGTGTAGTTTGTATTAAAAAAACCAACAGTCAATACTGTCTATCACTGTTCCAAATCCATGGACATTCAAGGATACTTGTGTGCTGAGATGCTGCTGAACATCCATTTTCTTCAATTCCCATCAAGGAGTCTTTTTCATTTACTTTGTTTTGTTGAAGCAACAAATAGTTTGTCTATGGATGTGTGCAAGCATGTTTTTCATGTACATGCAATAAAGTAGAATTAAAATGTAAAGCAATGTAAAGGAGTTAATTCTCTGTAAGACTTCATTCCTGGTCCTAGGGAAGGGAATGCATCTTCCTTGGGACAGAAAGCAAGATCCAAATAATACAAGCACCAAAGGATCTCTTCTTTCATGTCAGGAAAGAAACATTTTCTACCATAGCACATATATTGCACCCCCCCCTTCAGTTTTCTGTAATCTGCATAATTAGCTGATTACTGCACAACTGGAAGGACTGGAATTAGGTGGGTCCTTTTATGACCATTATGACACTAAGTTGAAGGAAGAGGAGGAGCTGCAGCAGTCCTAATTTTACTTGAAATACTGGACTTGGACAGCTATGTGAGAACCCTGAGCAGCACAATCCCCTAGAGAAGGGTCCCCCTCCAAACTAGTGTCACAGCTGACTGGTACACTGCTGCTTTCAATCTTTTTTGGTCTTTGAATTTTGCGTTTCATCGCTTTGTTTTGACCTCTGCCCATCATCTTTTTATCTCCGGTTTCTTAAGTCGGTTGTCATTTATTCAAAGAGCTGAAGGTCAGATCCTCTGATCTGCCTCGTGTGCCATAGGCCCTGAAATCTCTTGTACCAGCCCAAGTAATTTCTTTTAGAGCAAGGCATATTTTCTGTCAGCTTAAAGCATATAATTAAATCTGGAGTCACACAACTTTAGAAGATAAAGAACTTCCTGTTCTGTTATCAGAAGAGCATCTTGTAAGGGGCCTGTGGCTGGAAGAAGATTGAATGGAGCAGGAACCAGAGGTGGGGATGGGACAGCCTAACTAGGGGAGGATTTATTTAAAAGTGGTTGAGTTACAGTAAGATGGGACTATGCACATTTGAAGTGGGTCATATTTTTATAGTAAAAATAAAACTAATAAAGACAATTTTTTTCCCCTCTGGAAAAAGGTGGGTTATTAATTCCAATATTTTTTAATGGTAATGATTTGGAGAGCCTGTGAGAAAAGGAAGAAATGGCAGTAAGCTCAATACTTAAAATGTTTCAATTGACAGCCAGAGAAGGTTTAGCCTTGAGAAAACATAAATGAAGTGTAAACAATCCTTACTACAGGTTGGGGTCTGACCTCAGTTAAACCAGTACATTGCTACTGTCTCTAAAAGGTAACACAAAAAAAAAGTAAAAACTATCTAATATCTGAGATTCAGCAGTTTGCAGAAGAAAACTACGTTTTTATGTAAAAGAATAATCACTGCAACAGCTGCACAGGTATAAAAGTTCCATTTTACAAATTTAAATAATGAGACCCAGGATAACTCTATACAAAAGTCAGGGAAGCTCTATACAAAGTCAGTGGCAAGGTGGAGAATTGAATTTGGAAGAGCTGAGCTGCTTGTCATTTTCTGTGCTATGAAGTGCTATAAAATGTGCTCGTGCTTATCCTCTCAGCAACAACAATGCTGGAGTTTTAAAGAAAGGCTGACATACCCAAACTACATGTATACAGAAAAACCTCAGGAGGAAGGCAACATTTCCCTTTAAAATTGCTTCTAACAATGCCTCAGTATAATTACACAGGCTCCAGACTGAGGTTTGGAAGAATGTTAACTCTCCTGTCAATTAAAAACCTCCTTTTGTATCCAGCCAATGGGTGGGGTGCCACATTTTAGAGTACAGCATTCAAGTCAAAACCCCAAAACCTCCATCCAAGGTTTGGTTTGAGTCCTGCAGCATAAACACAAACCACACGGTGTTAGAAACACAAAAATGGATTTATAAAACTGCTTTTAAAAGTAGGAAATGAGTGAAAAGCTGATTAGAGCGAAGTGTGAGAAACAGCAGAACTCTGCCTGTTGTAGCAACTTCTACATTAATGGCAGTGCAATTCTGTTGCAATTGCAGTTGTTTCCTAAAATCATTACTCCATGTGTCCATATCCTCCCTGCAATACCTGTGTGCACTAAGATTGTTGTGAAAGGTCTTGCTGCTCCATCAGTGCCATTATTTGTAATGGCCACTGTAAACTGCCTGGTCTGCTGGATTCTCTTCCATACTTCAGAACTGGAACTCCATGAAACCAAGGATATTGTGTTAGTCTGTTAGTTCACTGTCATGGAGCTCCCATCACTGCTGGAATTGCCCATGTTTGTAGGAGTACTTTGTGCACTCCCAGATGCTGACAATACAGCTCACAGCTGCAGTTATGTCAGCACTACTAAATTAGGCAGTAGTAACAGTAGTTCATGCTTGCTTCCCAGAATTCTTGAGCAGTGTGCTTACTGGGGAATACTGGCTCATTCAGGGAAGAAGAAAATGTGCTTTCCTTATTTTTAGATATATTAATTTCTTCAGAATAATTCTCTGTGGAATCACTGACTCCCAAGTTCCTTATATAGCAACTTCAGTGATAAATCAATCAAATCCCTAAAATGTTACAATTTTATTATTTTAGAGTAAAACTTTTATAATTTTAGAGTTAGAACTTGAATACCAATGTATAATTCTTTAAAGAAAATACTCTCTTAGGGTACCTATGGCAGCATTCATGGGGGCATGGAATGGTTTGGGTTGGAAGGAACCTTAAAGATCATGTAGTTCCAAGCCCCCTGCCATGGGCAGGGACATCTTTCACTAGACCAGGTTGCTCAGAGCCCCATTAAAAGCATTCTCATGTTTTTCTGCTCTACTTCTATGATTTCCTTAAAATGCTGATCCATCTTTTTTGACAAACAACAATTAAAAATACTGTTTATGCTTTTTGTATTTTAAAACACTTTGTTGTCCACGAAAAGTCAAGAACTGAAGTTTGCCAGGAAGGAATGAAACGTGAATTCTACAAAGTATTTTATCTGGAAAAGTATGTGAGTGTTTTAGGAGGGTAGGAAAACTCTTTTCTCCCCTGGTCTCTGAAAAAGATGTATTTTGAATCCTGTGTTTCACTAATTTGATTGTAAAGACAACAAAAAAACCCTCTCATCAGTTTGATGCTCAGCAATACAAAAACAGAAGTAAGCTACATCTAATGCATCTGTTAACTTCATTTGCCTTTGTTTTTCTTTCAAAAGTGTTTTCTTTGAAAGACCCTAGTCAAGTCTGGCCACTTCTTATTTAAAGTTTTATTTAAATTCAGAGTTATCCAATGTATGTATAAAATTGTTAGTTTTGTAACATACTTTTGTTTCTCTACATTTTAGGAGACATTATTAAAAATAATTTTTTTTTCAGTATTTTCTCCAAGACGAAGTAGAACGAGAGAAAGCAAAAAGTAAACACTACTGTAATGGACTCGAAACTCCAATTCCTTGCAATGTGCCAGAGGTGAATCTGAAGAATTCCTTAAGTCTATTTTTATACTCAGCTTGAAAATACTGTGCCATTTTTGCTAGTGCTTGTAAACCTGAGTTTTGGATTACTTCTTGACCTTTTGGAATAAATATGACAGTTAAGATAAGCTGATGAATAAATGCTTATCCTGTTTGCAGGAATTAGGGTATTGGTCTCTCACTGAGTGCCATTCTCTGTGTGAAGGGCCTGAGCTTCCCCCATTGTACATGGAGAGAGTTGAGAATTCCTAAGAGCCAATATGATGATTGGGGAATTTCTGTTTTAGCCACGTGGATATGATGAAGCAAGGCAGAGAGGTGTCAACATTTAGCCCCTTTGACCTAAGACTGCAGGGAAGCAGATTCAGAGCTGATGTGCTAATAGCTTTCAGGATATGAGAGATACAGTTTAGAGGCTTTGAAGATGTTTAACCTACTTAGCTCACCTACGAAAAGAATAATCTGATTGCCAGCTTCAGGAGGATTGTAAGCCACTTTAGCAGTCCTCTGCAAAACTTGCTTCAGAGAGACCATTCCTGCTACAAGCAATCCAACTCACCAAGTGTGTGATTTAGCACTTCATTTTGGCTCAAAATCCTCATGTGCCATGCTCTGGTTCACTTCAGAGACCCGTCTCAGAGTGTGGGATTCCTTTGGGGAATGAGATGGGAAGGTGTGCTCCAACCACAGCGTTCAACCTGTGTGTTCAGACCAAAGCTGTTCCAAAGTAAACCCCTGCAATGTGCTTTGTGCTGAGTATCTGACACCCACACAACGTTTCCTTACAGACGGGTGTCATTGGGCCGGCTCTGCCTGCACACATCCATAGGCACAAACCCCTCAGCACACACCTTCCTCCTGCCTCTCTCCCGGACAACGTGGACTAAAATCGTGCTCCTAAAAGTCACACTAATTTGCCTTTTACGTGACTAAGAGACTGAGACTTTCTAGATCTTGGCAAAACTAAAAAAAATGGTTTTTTGCTATTTTGGCAGGAAACTCCATATGTAGAGAGATATTCCTTAGCTCTGCTGTGTTATTTGCCAAAGCACAATTCCTTAACTGAATTAGATTACCAACCACTGTTCTGCCCTCCCCATCTTCTTTATGGGGAGGTTCAAACCTCATATATAACCTGCGATAGAAAAGAGATCAATTCACTTTACCCATACTCATTATGCATTGAATAACACACTTCCTGAGATTCATGCTACCAGTGGATGCAGTAACATTCTCTGTCTTCCAAAGGAAGTCATCAGACACACCTTAAGTTGCTAAATTAGTCAGTGCAGGCACAGTTACAGAAAAGCCAATGATAAAATTGAGACCTGATGTAAACAGCTGAAGCTCATGATAATGGGTTAGCTGGTGACAACAGTGATGTAAATATTCTATTAGCAAACAGGTCAGAAAGTGGGTGCAATTTTCCTCAGCTTAATCTACAAGGGCTGTTTACTACATACAAATAAAACAGTACTTCTGAGAAAACAGAATGGAATAAAATAATCCAATAGCATAGAGCATAGATTGCTACATTTAATCCTTCTTAACCACAATAAATAATAAGAAAAAAAGATTATTTTTTAAAGGGCAGGAAAAGTTCTAGTATTTTTTCTTTAGAGAAACTGTAAAGACTAACACAACATTAACAAATTAAAAGTGTCTCAGAAAGAAGAGACTTGACAAACTAATAACTCATGATGTGCTTTCCTTGAATCTCTGAAGCATCTTGATATATATAAATCAGTATCTCATTTTTCAAGATAGATCCTGCGCCCTCAGAAAGTGTCCTTAGCTCACTGGACATGAAATGAAGTGCTGCCCACCCTCTTTTTTTTCTTCTTCTGGCTAACAGAAGATCTCTCACCCATTTGAAAAATGATTATTTTTCTGTTCACATGCTCATCAGACCAGTCAGCCATGACTTTGTCACACTGCGGCGTGTTTTACTCATGATTCCCCTCTGAGGCTGCCCTGAGGCACGAAGCTCATGCTCATGGTGGTGGCTGGCAGGAACACATTCCAGCTCGCCCCACGTGGCTTCTGTGTGCTCAAGCACTGCACTGAGATGGCTTGGCTTCTTTTTTTTTGTTTAATTTAAGAAATCCTTTCTAGTTTCGCACCTTCCAACCCACGGGAATCGTTGTTCCCCCCGCTATGGGCCGGGTCAGACACCCCCGGGGGGACTCGCGCCCTCTGCTGCCGCTGCAGTGTGACCGCTGCTGGGGGAAAACCCCTTGGATTGGGAGAGGATCCATGGGCAGGCGTTACACAATATTCTCTGCTGTAAAGACCCGCGGGTGTTTCACTGGCTTCCATGATTTCCAACAAAATTTTAACAAGGAAGAAATCTTGGACTAACTTTAAAAATGCTCAGTAGTTTCCCAAGGAAACTTGGGAAGGGTTCAGAGGTAACATGGGGGTCATACCGTAAAAGTTACAGTTTAACTTGCCCCGTGGCTGTTCTCAAACACTGCTGCTCCTCCACCACCGTCACGCTCTCAGCTATAGCACAAATCACGCCTCTGCCCCGGCAAGAATTGCATGCAAGAAGCAAATGAACTGTATCTTAAACACGGTTGTTGGAGTAACAAGTCACAAACAGCTTTGCAAAGTGCCATTTGTGTTGCATATTGTTATGCTGTTTAGCTTAAGTCTGAGGGTAACTAAATTACAATATATAGATGTTTGAGAAAGAATAAACAAAAAAAGTCAAAAAACCCCACCAAAACCCTCTTTATTTATACAGACATAAGTGTTGTCCAGTAAAGGATATTCTGTTCTTACATGGCTTTCAAAAAAAAAAATACAGACTGACGTAGTTGATGTTAAAAAAAAAAGTAATCCTATTTTCAAGGCTCAAGCCCATAATTTGACTAGAAAGTGCTGGAAATTACAATGTACAATTTCACCAGCATTTGAAAAGGAAAAGCTTTTGCTGTTTCAGTGCTGCAGTGGGTCAGAGTTTTCAACAGCATGGTGTGCACATGACAGAACAAATAAAACACCACAGGGAGCATAACTTGTATGCAATACTCGATGTTTTATCATAGAGATATTAAGAATCCAGCCCTACCATGAAAAAAGCAGAAACAAAACCTAATATTGGCCATACCTTTGGTGGGAATCCTCCTCCATACGCTGGCCAGCTACAGAAATGTGCCACAGAGGTTCCTGTTCTGGCCAGAACAATGCTCCCTCACCTCTGGGGATCCTCAGCAAAATGAGGTGTCAGGTAGTGGCAGCAAATTGAACAATAATAGAGTGGGCCCCCCCTGAAAAACAAGCAAAAAACCCCCACCATATTGACTTTTAGAAATTATTACATTAAGCTATATTTAATCTACATATGATTCTTCAAAATAAAGAGCTGTATTTTGGTTAAGTCAATTGCCTTTGGAAGGGAATTGTTCATAATCTGACTTGGTTCAGTTTAATTTTGCAGATTTCTCTTCTCTTAAAGATCTAACATGGCTTAACTGTTTTGTTAATTCAAGTCAATACTCCCCTTGCCTTCACCAAAGGAGTTCTCTATTTCACACTCCAGTTTTGTATAAAGCTCTGTCTTGGTAAAGTATTTGTAGAACTCGTGTACATTCCTTGTTGTGAACTATTTCCTTGGGTAGCAGTGAAAACATATGTTCATGTCTGACCAAAACTGACTGTTTTTACAGAAGTTAAAAAAAAAACAAAACCAAACATTTTTTGAAATTTCCTGTTTTAATTATTGAAGGAGATTTTTTTTCCTTCCCAAAATATATGCAGAGTTGGAAAATAATCACATATTCCATATATAGTTATATTCCATAACCACTGTTTAAGGAAAAAAAGGATTGTCTTCATCCATATATATATTATAGAACTCTGGGTCTGGGAAAGATCAAGAACTTGATTCAAATGAAAAAAAAAATACACTCAAAAAAACCTCATCAGCAAAACCAAAACAGTTTTGGAGGGAGTAGATTCCTGGAAATATGTCCACACATAAATAACTTATTCACGTCAGAAATTCCAGTGAACTTTAATCCTCATGTCAGCAGGTGTTGCATGGTAAGGATTTCAGATGCTGCAGATAAAGAAAAAACTGAAAAACTCTTGTTTTCCATTCATCTGGAACCATCATTCACGGCTACATAATTCTCTTGATCAGTGAGGTTTTGTTTCCTCTCCAAAAATTTGTTTAGAGTTCAAGACAAGTCCCTTTGCTTGTTTGGCTTCATAAGCTTATTCAAGATTTTATAAGGATGTAAAAAAAGAAGTCCGTGTTTGCTCAACAACTTCCTTGTTCTAACACAAAATTTACTTTGTTTTCTGAGAGTTTGATGGGCAGGGTATTTGTATAGACATTTTAGTAATTAAACTTTACCTGATGCGATTTTCAGGCTCCCATTTGCAGTCTGTATTACGTCTGAAGCATTCCCTAAGCAGTCAGCCCATCAGCAGAGCTCCCAGCAGGCCATCCTCTCCAGGTGAATGGCAATCCAAACAGCAGGCTTAGGAAAATCAGCAACATGATTTATATAATACCTATAAATCAAATACCTATAAATCAAAAGGATTAACATCATGCTACTACCAGCCAAAAGATGAGAATGATCATACCGCTTGCTTTCTTAAGCTGCTTAGTGTTCAAACAACTGTAATTTGGAATTGGATAAGCCTTTCTCCCATTTTTATGGTGCATTTCATGGTTTATGATCTACAGATGAAACTGTTCTTCCATGCCTGATCTTTTTTACTCTGTTTCTCTCACGTCCCTTTAGATCCTGCAGTAAGCAAAGGCCCAATTTCACACTGAGTCCTGTGGATCTTTTAAATGCCATTCTATCGACTTTAGCATTAACTATTTAACATCTGACTGCTACGATTGACTTGTCACACTTAGTCTCTAGAATCTGAGATCAGTGGGAGGTAATTCACCCTTTGGAGCTGGGAAAAGCCTCAAGGCAGAGTTTCAACAATTTATATTCACAGTCCCTCCACACTAATTAGACTGGAGCAGTTTTTAATACATTAATGTATTAATATGTTTAATAATTAATGTTTCATGCCACACCAGGTCAAGGAACTTTCCATCAGCATAACTTCAGCTGATAAACTACAATTTGGCTGCATTCCTTCCAGTCATGATTAGTGGTATTTTAATCTGTATAATATACCTGTTGAAACCTCCAAAGCTTTTCTCTCTGCAGTCCTACCACACAGGCCACACCAATTACCACAGTATTTCTGGGACATATGTATAAGACTGGTCAGCTGCACTATTGACATTGTCATCACTAATACTGCTGGAAAAAAGGATGTGGAATCCTAGAATATCCTGATTTGGAAGGGACCCACAAGAATCAGTGAGTCCAACTCTTAGCCCTGCACAGGACACCCCAAAATCCCACCATGTGCCTGAGAGCATTGTTTTAACACTTCCTGAGCTCTGTCAGGCTTCGTGTGTGACCAATGCCCTGGGAGCCTGTTCAGTGCCCAACCACCCTCTGGGGGAAGAACTTTTTCCTAATATCCAACCTGAACCTCCCCTGGCACAGCTTCGTGCCGTTTCCTCGAGTGCTGTCACTGGTCTCCACAGAGCAGAGCTCAGTGCCTGCCCCTCGTGAGGGAGCTGCAGACCACGGTGAGGTCTGACCCCAGTCTCTTCCCGGCTGAGCAAACCGGGTGCCCTCAGCCGCTCCTTGTGGGGCTTTTCCTCCAGACCCTTCACCATGTTCATTATCAGAACACCAACTGCGTCCACTGCCAGAGAGGGGGAAACCCAACCCCTCTCATTTGGGAGAGCACTGCAGGGAGCTGCAAAGCGGCCGTTCCGTGGGCACGGTGTGTGGGACACGCTGCCCGACCAGGGAAGGTGGTTATTGCGGGTCCCAGGGGAGATGTCCCCGCCCGCACCGGCCGCTGAGAAGGGAATGACAGCGCAGCGTCCCTTCTGCCGCCTGCTCGCTCAGGGGCTGTTATCGGGCAAAAGCGTTTTCATACACGTACTTTGTGGGTTCCAACACAAGGAATCCGAAGTCCCAGGGTTCATAGATTCCCCTCATCGCTAAGCGTAACCCTCCCTACCCCTCAGCGTCCAGGGCTCCGCCCCCGTTCAGGACCCCGCCCCCTCCGCCAGCTGCGTTACGTCACTGGGCGGGACGGCTCCCGCCAGCGCGCTGCCCATGTGAGGTGGCTTCCGGGAGAGTCAACGGCAGCCTTAAAGGGCCGGAGCGCCCCGCTGCCCGGAGCGGCCCCCCCGGCCGACGCGGGCCCGTTCGTCTTGGTGTCTGCACACCCACCCACACGGAGCGCTCTGGGGCGCGCTCCGGCCCGCTGGGGGCAAAGTCGCGCGCGGGGGGGGGGGGGGGGAAAACAGGCAACCAGCCAATCAGCAGCAAAGCGCTTCCCAGCCGGCACCAATCAGAGGCGCCGATCCCCAAAGCGCGCGCGGCGGGCCAATGGGAAGCCCGCGCTGGCCGAGCCCAGGCCGGGCCTCCCCGGGGCTGCACCTGCGGCCTCCCGCCAGCAGGGGGCGCGCGGGGGGCGGCGGCGGCGCGGGGGAGGCGCTCCCGCCGCTCTCGCCGTTCCCGCCGCCGCCGCTGTCGCGCCCGCCCCGCCCGCCCCGCCTCCCGCTGCGCTGCCGCGGCCTCACAGCAGGTACGGGCGGGGGGACACACGGACACACACCCCACATACAGGCACCGCTACCCTCGCGGGACCCTCCACCCCGGCGAGCGCGTGGTCTCGCCCCGGGCGGGGGGAGCCGCTCCCGCCCGCCCCGTCCCCGCGGTGCTGCCGCGCCCCGCCGAGGTGCGGCCGCGGGTCGGGCCGTGTGTCCCCCCGGGCGGGCCCCGGGCCGGGCGGGTCCCGGGAGGGCCCCACGGCGAACAAAGGCGGCGGGCGGGCCCCGCGCCCCGGGGGGAGCGGGACCGGCGGGGCGGGAGCGCTCCTGTTGCGCCGGGGCTGGAACCAACCCGGCGGGGCCGAGCGCTGACAGCGGCCGGGCCCGGCCCCTGCCCGCGGCCCCCCGCGATGGGACTGTGGGGGTTTGGGCGCTAAAGCAGCAGCGCGGTGATTTCTCTGCCTCCCCGGCCCGGGGCAACCGTGCCCCGCGCCCGCTGCTCGGGCGGCCCGCGGTGTTCTGGTGCGGAAAGTCAGAACTGTATTGCAGGAAGTGGAAAAAAACGCCAAACCAAACCAACCCCAGAAACAAAACAGGCAGCGAAACTCAAATATTGTCGATTGCGGCCGTCAGAGTTGGTTAGCAAAGGTCATCTCGGTGTAAATCCTGGGGGTGGATCTGGATTTGTTGGTAAGATGCTCCTTCTTCAGCTTGTTTTTTGGATCTGTTCTGTATTAAAATATCTGAAGGAACTGTAAACTGAAGTCTTCCAGCCCTGCTCCTTAATTTTCCTGCTGGGGAAATGAAGTGACTTCACAAAGCGTCTTTGTTCTCTCTTGTTTCTTACGTGAATTTAAGAAAAAGTGTAGCAAAGCAGTGAAAATTGAAAGCAAACCTCGAACAGTATCTTATTATTTTGTGGGTAGGGAGCGAGTGGGAGGAGATGCAACTAAATACTGAAGGTAAATAAAGAGCGGGGAATGAATAGGTGTTAAACCATTGCTATATATTCAGTTCCATTTTATTCAAATATTTCCTTTTGAATACAGAAAAGTTCGTTTCTCTCTTCAGAAATAAAAACTGTGTTATTAAGTGGCTTTTTGAGCTGACATAACAGAGTTCTGTGATTGTGACCAGAAGTATTAGATGAAGCAGAGGAGTTAACTCAGAGCTGTTGGAACGTGTGTTGTGTACTGTTTTTCCTGTTTCTCCCCCAGCATCTTGCATGCTTGAAGTGTCTTATATAACAGCCCAGTGATGCATGAACATGAACATAAAATCTTTTGTGCTTTTGCTGTCTGAGGAAGCTGTTTCTATAAAGATTTTGCGTTAAGATCTCTATTTTGCCTTCCTTATTTTGGTGCCAGTCCAAGTCTGGTGAGCAGTTTTCAATCTCTGTAAGGCATGCTTTAATTTGCACTGTAGTTTATTATCTGTAATTACGTGTTCAAACTGTCAGAGGATTAGGATGGGCAATAAAATGGCTTTTGACAAGTCTGCTTTGGGTCAGGCTTATTCTGTGAGGGGCAGGTGCTTGATGGGCAGGTGGATTCTTGGCTGGGTTGGAGCTGGTGGTAGTGGAGATGTTTGTGTCAGTGGCATCTCTCTAGGAAGCAGTTTGGGTGTAGCTGCATTTGTGCCACTTTTCACTTGCCTCTGCCAAGGCACAGGCCTGCTTTCCTGTGCCCCTGGGGTGGGAATTACATGTAAATAGCTTTTGGATCCAGCTGCCTGAATGCATTATGCTTATTGCTGCTGCTGCTGGTGCAGGAGGTACCAGCAGAGAGAGGCTTTTACTTCTTATAGGTGAAAGGGATTTATACTGCCTGCCTTTTGGGCATATATTGACTCCTGCTGTTCTGTTTCGGTCTTACTCTTCTCTTTGCAGTATCCTCTTTATTCTAGGACCCAGGGTGTAACTTCTCTCCTCTGGAGTGCAGTTTTCCTATATGGAAACATTGGTGAACTGTTTGTGGTTTTATTTTATGCACAGGCTTCTGCTTTCACAGCTTTTCCCAAGTTTTGATGTAGGATGGTGTAGATAATTTCTGACTGAATGGATTTAATATTTTGGGTTTGTTACCTTCTGACTCTGTAGGAAGGGCTGATGTTACAGAAAGAGGTCTCTTTGTTCGCAGTGGTTTCCACTAGACTTGCACCCCTGTCAGGGTTCATAATTCAGCTGAACCATTGAGGCTGGTAGAGATCTATCAACAGCAATCATGACAAAAATTTCAGTGTGCTTTGTACTGTACAATGATCCAATTTGAGATTTCTGCAACCCAGTAATTGTGTTAATAGTGAACTCAGTGATGCATGGCAAGAGGATACACTCCTCTATCTTAAAAGAACACATCTGTACACTGCACTTGTTTTTGAAGTTTTAGCTCTGTGGAGAGGGAAGTGCAGCCAGGACCACTGGCTTCCAGTTGTTTTTAGCATTTAGGCCTGAAGGTGCAGAGAATACTTGTTTGAAGTATTTGTAATAACTGGAGCCATGAATGTCTATAACAAACAATAACTGAGTTATTTGGCCAGCTGAAGGTTATTCATTCCCAGGGGTGGTAGTTCTGGTCCCTAAATGATGTTATGCATTTTTCTGCTGCTCTCCATTTATCTCCAAATAAGTGATCTGCTAAATGTGTGCAGCAGGAGAAAGGATCAGTCCTGCCCAGTTCTCTGTCCTTTGGGCCTGAATTTTCAACTGGGGGAACTTGTGTGCATGGCAAACTGTAGATGCTTGTTCTCTGGACAAGCTTTACACAGTGTGACCTTGCTTTTTAGAATAACCAAGCCTGTATTCCTTCTGCAGAAAAACTTGGTTCTCTGCATTCTGTTTGAGTTTATTCACTTGTGTTCTACAGATCAATCTTGGCTTTGCAAGATAGTCTGGCAATTGTTGCATTCAAACCCCTTGTGCCTGAATGTGGCACGTGACACTTGGTAAATATTGGGAATGTTCTTTAAAATGTATCTTGAATGCCTCAGAAGTGCCAAAATACAGAACACAAGGGAACTGTCTTGCCTTGTGCTGGAAGGAAAGCAAATAATTGGTGAGAGGCATAAGTGGCTTTGTGTAACAGAAGTGGAGGGATTCCTGTCCCCCTGAGCTGGCACAAACCTGTTGTCCTTCCTATCCCCTGTTTGTGTAGCTGGACCAGCATCTGTCACAGAAGGTGTCATTGGCTCCTGGCAGTGGACTTTCTGTCACTTGGCTTCTCTGAAACTTGATGAGTTGAAGCCTGTGATAAAGATAAAACAGTATAAATTGTTCTTTAACATGTTTGGATTTAGGCAGCTCTTTTTTTTTTTTTATCTCTACTAGGTTTAGTAAATGGAGCTTGTCATGGCCACATAAGCAGTTGGAGAAATACTGCATTTAATGCACAATCAGTTCTGCCTCTGACCTTAATTACTGATACATTAGTTTGCTTTCTTTTTTTTTTTTCCCTTCAGCTCACATACATTTTTTTCCTTCACTTAGCTTGTGCCTTTCAGGGAATTGCACAAAGAGTAAAGCAACAGTACAGGTTTTGCTTTTCTGGTAATAGTTACAAGCCACAAAGCAGCATTTAGACTGTTTAAATGTATGTAAGTACATATGTTTATTTGTTTTAAATTCTGTCCCTGCAAATGGAGGAGAGCTGTTGCTAAGTAGGTGGTGTTTTTTATCTTGGAAAGTGAATGGATGACATTAGAAGTCAAAACATGATTGTTATTTGCCTTGTATATAACTGAGTCTAATGTGTTTCTGGTTGAGAGGATCTAAGGATAATTTGGGTGAAAGAGATACTGTCACAGGTGCTATCTGAAACAATTTTAAGTCTTCTGCAAAATCATCAAATATTGGGGCAATGTGACTGTCAAAGTATTTTAAGAAAAGATAATTTTTGCCTGAATATCTTTTGGATGCAAATGAGAAGGAAAAAAAATAGAAAACTGCTTCGAATAATAAATTTCAGCACTCAAATGTGTTCATCACTTGCTCTCTATTCTTTTATATGGGGTGCCAGTTTGTAACATTTCCATTATCTTTATTGTTGTGGAGAAATTGGATCTGCACGTTCTCAAGTTCAACATGTCATTCTTTAATGTTTATGCTAGAGGTGATAAATAAACGTAGTTGTTACAGTGTTGGACTTTTTTCATTTCTTTGCAAATTGAGGTGGAGTTTTGGGGTTGCTTGAAATTAGTAAAGCTGCTCTTAATACTTGTGCAGATTGAGTGGCAAGGTATTATATTGTGAGTTGTTAATTTAGAGAACTAATAGCTAACTACACAGCTCACATGCTGTGACAGCACACTTCAAATAGCCTTATCCTGAGGGTTATACAGATCATTTTAGCTTGTTTAACTTGAGTATTTGTAAATCCAGCAAATTAAAGACACGAAGAAAAAAAAAAATCACTGTTTCAGACAAATTAAATTGAAATGTCAAGCTGATGATGTGGAATTACATTGAAGTAATTCAGTTTTTCAAGTGAAGTAGGTAGTTTGGCTACTGGTAAAGTGTCCAATGCTTTCACCTTGGTCAGCTGGGAAATATTATTAAAGCAGCAGTGTTTGCTTCTAATTACACTTCAGTGGTGGAGTCATGATGAGAGGCTCTAGAATTAGACTTGCTGGTAGTTTTCTCATCAGTTTGGGTTTTATTAATAAATACACCAGGATCTCGAGTTTATTTTTATTTCTACTTCAACAAGCAAATAAAAGAACTGTGAAGCTGTTGGGAGGGCCCAGTGTGGACCTTCAGCTGGGTGGAGCAGTAATGCATTCAAGCTGGGCCTGTAGTCTGGTGGAGTTTCACTAACAGGACTCTGCCTCATCTGGAGTGAATAAGTGGAAACCAAACATAAATTAGAAGTTGGAAGAAGGGTTTTCTATAGGAATGTTGTGTAACTGGGCACTGACAGAGTGTTGGTTCTGACCTGGGGCTTCTCCCTGGATCGCCGGGGGCACTTCAGTGTCTGTCAGGGTTTTCTCGGATGTGTTCTCTGCAGCTGTGGTGGTGCAGTGTCATCTTTGTCTGATGGACTCAGTGTTGATGTGAGATTGGATCCTTCTGGGCCAAGTGCAAACTGTTACATATTATAACAGCCATTTATCTCTCTTCCTTTTTGAGGAGTGGCATATCCGAAAAGTGGATGTTCAGGATAACATGTCCAATGTGTCGGAAGAGAGAAGCACTAGACAACAGGACATTAAGAAAGGACTCCAGTTTATAGAGTATGGTTTTGTGGTTTTTATTCTTGTATGCTTATTCACCTCTATATACATATATATGAGATGGAAAGCTCTGGGAAGGTCCTTTTAGCGTAGCACCAGCGGGAGAAGGACCTGTGTTTCTCCTCAGAATACTTGCAAACACTAACATGTTAAATGGGGAGCAGTCTTAAAGAAAAGACAGAACCCCTCTTTGTTCCTAAACACAGCAGATTGAAGGTGGGAGGTTATTCCTTTTCTGTCTTTGAGAAAAATCAGCCTTTAATCTTTTTTTGTGAGTGGAAAATGTTGTTAGCCTGAAAATCCACCTTCCACTTAAGAATAGCAGCACTGAGACTAGGTTGCTACTGAAAGGGATGGGTTTGCTCACCACTACCTAAGTGTTTCAACTCTCTAGAGCTGAAAAATAACCTGATGAAAAAATCATCTTAGTAGTTAACTTTCATTTGTGTCAATGCCAAATTCTTTTGAAGATCCTGGTTATGTTAAAATCATTGTGAAATTTCACACTAGTTCATTGTTCATATAAGGCATTCTTAGAGAAAGAAGATAAAAAAAAAGAAAAAAGAAAAGTGAGCATTTAAGAATTATTTAGAAACAGAATTTCACCTAACCTATATGGAAAAGGAAAGGGTTTCTATTTTTCTTCCTGAGAAGATAGAAATAAATACCTCTTTTTTGTGCTAGAGAAAGTCTCTGTTGCATGTCATACAAAAGATCTCTTAAAATTCCTGTAGTGTCATTGGTATGACTTAATTAAAATTGATGTGTTCTTGTGACAGATAATTTGTCATTTTATAATACTTACAAGAAGATTGCAGTTCTCCTCATGTATAATCTGGTTCTGCACAGTGGAGGAGAGGAAGGAAATTGTTTTTAATCAAACAACACTGATGTCTAAAACTCTCAAATCATTCAGAGCCTTAATACATTTTGAACAGCAGAGTTCAGACTGAGTTTGTAACTTTAACAGAAAGTGAGTCTTTAGTAATGAGAAAGCACAGTTTTTTCATCAGAACTCATCCACAGCTCCCTTCCTTGTTCAGGGCAGGCTATGGGCAAAATTTAGAGATTTGCCTGTTGGAGGAAGAGAGGCTGCTTTTAGTGAGACCCAGCATTCTCCAATGGGATTGCCTTTTAAGCAATATGTATAATAAATAAAGTTTATGATTTTTTTTTTCTAGATCTACTTTGCCCTATCCGGGGACGCAAGAACAATATGAGGTAATGAAATGACTTTAATTGCCAGAAGGGTTTTTAACATGGACCTATCTTAGCATAGTTACTCTTGGTTTTAGTTATCCTTTAATTAGTGATATAGTATGAATGGTAATTTAAAAAGTCTTAGTGTGGGAACTGGAAGACTACTGACATTATGATACAGGTATTCAGATATTTGGGGGTGCTGAATTCACCCATACAGAAGTTCAGATGAAGTCTTTCTCTCCTGGTGTTGGGAATACACTTGGGACATGAATTGAATAAAACAATGTGCTATTCTAAGTAAAGTTCAGAGTAGCACAGCAAAAGTGAGATTAAAGGACTTCACTCACACACACCTGCAGAACATGTTTTGTTTATGTATGTGTTTTGAGTTTGGCTTGTATTTTCAGACTCATCTTCTTAGTTCTTAATCCAATGGTAGGTGCTTTCATTGGATTTGAGAACATATTAGATAAAAATGCAATTGTTCACATTTTAGATTAAAAAATCCTTTTGCTGTGCAAAAGCAGCCCTTCTGCTTTGCCAGTTGCTATGGCTGCTGCTTGCTGAAAGAATGCATGGAACATATATATTTTTATATATATATATATATAAACATCTTTGAGATTGTCTTGGGAAATGTCAGAAGAAAAATACCAATACAGACAAAAGTTTTGCGTTTCACTTTGATTCCATGAGGCTACGAGTGTAATTTTTTTATTTAAAACTTTATTTGGAAACATGGAAGAAAACCAACAAACTGCTGTTGACGAGCGTTGCTTTTCTTTGTTCCAGTTATTTATACGGGACCTCGTTAGAAACCTTTTTAATGAAGGCAATGACGTCTATCGGGAAGGGGATTGGAGGGGGTCACTGAGCCATTATACAGAAGCTATAAACATTGCTGATTATGCTAATTCTGAAGAAATCCACGTTTCTGATGACGTTTTAGAGAAGCTGCACGTGAACAGGATAGCGTGTTTTTCAAACATGGTAAGCTGTGTGAAGACCCAGAAAGTTTGAAGAGTGAAAAACTCTTGGTGGTGGTTTGAAGATTGACATGTTTCAAGTCATCACATTGGCACATTCTTTAAATTTTTCTCTTTAGAAGTATGATTGAGGTATTTTTAATTACTAATACTAGAATATTAACATAAGAGTCATACTAGGCTTGGAATTTGATGGAACAGTGTTTTTATCTATTTATACTGCTGATTGCACCTGAGTCTGCTGCTTTCTCTGCAGAACAAGATGGCTCTTGTGAAAAAGCTAAATTGTCTTTGTAACTGTTGGTGGATTTTACATAAGTGATGGCCCTGCCTGTTTTTAGTTGCCTAAGTTGGTGACTGAGCAAAACTCACAAATGCAGCCTTGGTGAATGTTTTATAGTATTTCAATACCTTCATCTAATACAGGTTAAATTCATTATTTCAATGATAATAGTTCTGAGTAGTGTTTTGGTTTTTTTTCCTCCTCCTAGGGCTTGCATGAAAAAGTTCTAGAAGACTGTGAGATAGCATTAAGATTGAATGAAAACAATTTCAGAGCTCTCTATAGGAAAGCAAAAGCTTTGAATGAGCTGGGAAGGTATAAGAAGGCTTATGATGCTGTAGCAAAATGTTCTCTTGCTGTGCCACAGGTGGGTAAATTATATATTGATGATTATTTTTAAAGGTTTGAAACAGATATTACATCACTTGAAACAGATATTATTGAAACAGATAATATATCAAGACCACTGAAGTTCTTTCTGTTGGTTTGGGGGTTTTTTAATGGAGTAAAATATTTTTTATTCCTCTAAGCCTTTTTTCTTGTGGAAGTGAAAACTGAGAGCAGAGGTTATAGTCCCCAAGCTCAGTTTGCTGTGTTAACTTTCAGCAAAAGAAATAAGTCACTTTGCAGTGGGGCTCAAGTGCCATGAATGTTTGCAACAAGCACTAGAACCACTGAATTCTTTGTTTAAAATTCTCTACGACATGAAGAGAAACCCCCCATAATTAGAATGTACAGTACTGATTCTTTTGATAACTGCATTTTAGCTTTCCAAGCCTTTAGTAGCCTTATCCTCCATGTGAATCCCTTGCTGTGCACCTCTGCTCTTGGGCTGGCTCTGTGTTAGCAGCAGTGTGTGGGACAGGAGGAGATGATCTGTAGACTGAAATCCTGGTCCTGTGAGGTCTGGTATCTGTGATTGTTTGTATGGTTGGGTTGTTTTTTTTTATTTGTTTGTTATTTTTTAAGAGTTGGGGTGCATCAAATCAATTCCTGTAGGACTTTCAATTTAGTGACATCCAAAACTAGTCTAATTTGGCTCTCTGAGACCCTTCACGACTCAACCTGAAATGCTGCGAGCGGGGCTGCTGGAGAGGTTTCACTGCAGAAATGCATCCCTGATTTGAACTGAAATGCTGCTGGAAGCTTTGCATGCTTTGCTCAAAATAGAGTGATCACAGGACAGAATACTGACTTGCTGCTTTTTCACCTTTCCCCATCAAAGTGACAGTGACATGAGCAGACAAACTGGGGAGCGTAGGTTTGCCTCTTGATATAGAGAAGGTTTCAGTTTTGTTTCCAAAGACACAAGCAGTTTATCTGAATGTGTAACTTTGGACTTTGGATCCTCACTTTGCACCTCCAGATCTGAATGTTTTTGCTTAAGGTTGATCTGCCTTTATATAAGTTTTATAAATAGCTTTTTCTAGCTGTGGGACATGATCTGAATACTAAATCTTAAAATAATTTCAGTGAATAGTTATCGTAACTATAGGACAAAGTGAAATATGATGATGTTTTTAACTCAGCTTTTCTGGTTGTGTGGTGCAATTACTCCCAAAATACGCAGTTCTGATTAAATATTCTTCAGTGTCATGTAGTAGTTAATATGTTAATCAGGAATGTGGCCCTCAATTTGTGTTAAAATGACAAAATAAAACCCCATCCCCTCAAAGAACAAACACCCTCCTCAAATAAAAAGAAAAATACTCACCCACAAAAAAACCCCCAACAAAACACTTCTCTGAATTTCTCTCGTTTTGGAAAAATCTCTGTTTTAAATTCAGATAAATGGGGAAAAAGGATACTGTTCATTTTCTGTCCTTTTCTTTTTAAATTCCAAGTGTTGGAGTAACTTTTGCTCGAGGGTAGCTGTATTTTTCATGTTTAGGTTTTAGTCCCATGTGTTTGTGAAAGAATAAAGCTGCATTAAGAGACATCCTGCATACAGGGATCTTGCAGAATATAGACTGAGATGTAAACAGATGTCCTGGCTACATGACAGTACATGTAAATGATGAAATTTTATTTATGTCTTTTAGGATGAAAGTGTGATTAAGCTTACCCAAGAACTAGCTCAAAAACTAGGGTTAAAAATAAGGAAAGCATATGTAAGAGCAAAGGTAAGATTTTAACATTTTACTGTAAGGTTTCCCTCTCTTGATGTCAAGATTGTGTTTAATGGAAGTATCTTTTCTTTGCAGCCACCCTCCTCAAATTCAGTTTCTAGTGATTTATCAACTCAGGTAAGGTTTTACATGGTCCAAGTTGCAAGCTGACTGTAAACTACAGGGAATAATTGTTTCATAATTTCACTGTGATAAAGGAAAATGGGGCAATTGCTATTTTAGATGAGATGCTGTTATCTTGGACTTTAGGGTTCTGTTGATCTTTATGTTCAGTTTTGCTGTATATTATGGCAGACTGGGACACAATATTATCATTCTAGTTATCTTTGTAGAATCAATGTTATCTAAAATATTAAATCCAGTGCAATGCATATATTTACTTTTAATGTCTTGAGGCAAGAGCATAGTTAATGTAGTTATTTTTTATTTTACTTATTGACAGTTATCAAAATGAAGGTTGCTGGGATAAAATCCCTTTTACTATATGGATTTGTCCAAATTTGACCTTCATTAGCAGCCAAACTTGCATTTGTCTTGCTCCTTGTAATGTGTCTGAATGGCAGGAATGAAGAGGAGTTAATTTTTATCTTACAGACTTCTTTCACAGGCAATTTAGCTGTAAATGAATGAGGGAACGTAGGAACAGCTCGTGTAAGATACCATTTAGACTCTTTCATTCCCTGAAGTATCATTCTTTCTTTTGTTGGTTGGCTGCAAGTTTTTAGTGATACTGTGAGTGGATTTCAGTCTGCAAATGGATGCTTTATCTAAAAAATTATTTGACCCTCAAATTGCATTAAATGTCATAAATTTCAGATTTTACGAAACCTACATTTTAGAGCCTACATTCTTCATTGTAAATTTGTATTTGAAAAGTTTAAATGGCTTTTGTGCAAAGTGCTGAGAGGTATTTTTTTTTCTTGCTTACAGAATTCTTCTGTAGAAGATATTGAGTTAGGTGAGTCTTGTGTTACAATACCAATGCTAGGAAGCTAAATATGCCATACATATCTCATTGTGTTTGTTAGGAAACGCCTGAAGAAAATTCATCTTGCCATTTGAGAGTTCTGTGGTAAAAAGTCTGCTCTGCTTATCTCTAAAACTGTATATTTAAGTGGCTGGGCAAATTTCCTTTTGGTCTCCTCAGCTTGATGTGATTGTAGCTGCTCCTGTAGTGATCATTTCCATACTGTTCTTTTTAACTTGGAAGAGCAGGGAGGGGAGAATATGCCAAAGATTTAGTAAAGTATCAGGTCTGTAACCTTTGCTGTTTTTCTTAATTTGAGTGATAGATAAACACTGAGACCTAGGTGCACGTGAACTGGAAGCTGATGAAAGCTAAAAACATTTAATGTGGTTTTGCTTAAACATTCTTTACATTTCTTCACTCCCTCACCCTCCACACTGTCAGGGTAAAAGTTATGCAAGATCTTTTCATGTCTTTGAACAAAGGTTCCAGTCGTTCCCATCTTACCTGTTTCAGATTTATCTGACCAGAAGCAAGAGATGGTTTCTGCTGCTTCTTCATCAAACTTTGTTTCTGAAGTGTCTAAAGTGTCACCAGTTCCTGTACCATCTCTATCTGCTGTTATGCCTCTTCAAATGGAAAAGGTCCCTTTGCCTTCTGCAGTGTTGGCAAATGGAGGGAATGTTTCTTTCCCTATGCCAGAAGCATGTTTAGATTGTGGAGATGGAGATATAATTATTGGGGAAGAACTTGATGAATTACTTGATTCTGTGCCTGATCCAGATGAAAGTGTAATGGTAAGATTTTTTTTTTTTTGTCTGTTTTCTTCTATGAGTGGGATCTTGTATTTTTATCAAGTGGGCAAGTGGTGAAGTGTGTGTTACCTTTCCTGGTTACGTTGAGCTGTATTTGTACATAGGTTGATTTTTTTATTTTTCAGATGCAGATTCTTGTAAATGTGGCTGTAAAGATATCAGGACTAGTATTACTGCAGAAATACTATTAGCTACTACCAATACTACTTAGAGGAAGTCCTGTGAAAAGTGAATTGAACATTTGAAGTCTGGGCTAGTGTGGGGTTTTTGGGTGTTTTTGTGCAAATAATCCCACTTAGAACATTAGGAGTGTGTTGGAGTGCTCACCCTGTAGCTGTAGGAACTATAGTTAAACAGAAGCAAATAGCTTTGCAGGACAGAAGTACTTGGACTGTGGCCTCCTGGGGCTCTCACTGGTAGCTCTGCAATCAAAGCTCTGTCCAGATTCCACCTCCTGGCTAAACAGAAATAGGCCATCATGAGACTTTTATATATTTTTAGAAGAGATATTAAAGAAATATAGTTGTATAAAATGTTGTTCCTAATTACAGCATCATTCCGGCCCTAGAACAGAACAGTGTTCCTCAATTGTCAGTCAAAATGAGAGCTCTGACTGATGAGCAGGGATATCTGAACCTATTAGCAGGTTACTGGCTCCCTGCTGTGGCCCTGCCAGTCATTTGGAGTATTTATTTTGTATTGCATTAGTATTGCAGTGTTAAATGAGGCTGTGGCATATTCAGTTCTTTAATTAGTTGTGATTTTAATTCCTCAGTCACCTGTGGATATAGGGTTGTAAATATTCAAATCAAAAATGCTCGGGCTTCTAATTTTCCGGTTTATGCACTTTGTGTTTCAGAAAGTAATTTGAAAACATAGAAGGTAATTGTTTTTAGCACATCCTAGGAAGTTTGCCATAGGGAAAGCCAGGGGGAAATGCAGTCTTCCAAGACAGACTGCAGGCTCGTGGAGTGTGGAATCTTGAGGGAGTTCTAGACTGATAACTCGGGGAACAGAGGGAGTTTCACGTGGGCCAGACTCTGTGCAGAACTACTTGGTCAACCTGCAGACAAGGGGGGAGCTTCTTGGGGTGGCAGGAGGAAGGGAGGGGAAACTTCCCCACTTGGCATGTCCTTCGTAAGGGTATCCTATATATATATAGAAGGATAAGTTATTTTTCATGGGGGGAGAGAAGATGACCTGGCCTTTGCAGAACATGTTACCATTTGATTGTATCTGGGGATTTATTTCAAAGCTAACTCTTGACTCTTTGCCGTACTACAGTTTGAATTATGTTCTCTTCAGTTAGAAAAAAACAATGTTGATTTCTGTCTCGTCCTAGTCCTCACTTTGTCTGTGTTTTTAATGTAATTTGGAAATTCAACTCTGCTCTGATGGATAAAAAAAATCCAGATCTGTTAGTAAGTTAGTAAAGGTTTGGTAACTAAACCTTTGAAGTGGTTGATCCATGGATAATGCCTTGCACTAGGGCATTATTTAGGGTTTGGGTACTCTTTTGGGTAGCTCTTGCAGTACTGTAGTGTGCCTTTCATTGATGTTTTTCAGTACGTTTATAAAAATTTTGCAAAAACCTTACTAAAAGAAATGCCGTGGCAGATTTGTGTTCTTGAGGGTTTTTTTGCTGGGTGTGAACACACTTCTTAAATTTATTTTTTTTCCAGCAAACTACAGGAGCCAGAGGACCTATTCCTGCAGGGAGTGTAGCTCCTAGTGTTCCTTTCTCTGCCTCTTTGTTGGGGACGCTGCCAGTTAGTGCAGGATTTGTTCCTTCACCTTCTCTTTCAGAAATCTTTTCACAGCCTTTGGCTTCTTCGCTGGAAAACTTCTGTTCACCTTTAAGCACCTTTTCAATCAGTGACCCAAAAAGAGGTAAGAAGTGAGCCTTAATATTTAACCTTTTATGATGAGAGTTGTGCATGGCTTTTCTTTTTAACAAATGAGTTTTCACAACTATTCAGTAATATTTAACACTTAACATAACATTTCATCTCTGCTAGCAGTTTTTGAGTGTTGGTTGTACATGAGAATTTGTAAATAAAACTTTTGTTTCCTTGGGATCTTCATAGGCATGGTCCAAGCTCCCTCTGTTCAGTTTTTCTATATCTATTGTGTAACTTTATTTGTTTCAGGTGAATGAGTTTAAAGAAGAAAGAGTATTCCTTCAAACTTTTTCTAAACAAAGATGTTCTTGCAGCTTAAACCTTTTGTCATGATTTGGCAATAAACAAGAGTTACAAAAAGGGTAATATAGCTATGTACTCTGAAAAGATACCAGTATTACATGTTTGCATTCAAACCACAAGGACTATAATTATGTAGTGAAATCAGGTATGTGAAATAAGATATAAATAGTCATTGAACTAGAAAAGATAAAATAGTTTTGTCTCTAATTACCAGTGTTACAGGACCAACATTACCATGTTGTCTTTAGAAAGAAGCCAGAGTTACAAAATAAAGCTTAAAATAGAAGAATCCTCTTAACCCTCTTTCACCTCATTCTTTCATAGTCAGATATTTTTTATCTGACTACCCTTTTTGTATTGCACAAGTATCTTCATATTGCTTCAGTATCTGCCTGCAAAGCTACTGCTGATAGTAATTTTTCAGCCCAGATGTTTACAAGGAGCTTTTGCATAATTGAAAAAAACTTATCATAGCAAAAAAACCCCAACTTTGGTGTTTGTCAAAAAACCTTTGATACTTCTCAGGAATGATAAATAACTTTTTGCATGGGATGTTCTGGGGAACTGGTATAATTAAAACTTCTTGATTTTCCTCTAGACATCTCAAGTTCAGCTTCTAGAGATGGAACACCAACCCTTAGCAGCAATAATTCCCCATTGTTTGTACGTATTTTTCATGTTTTCTTTCACATCAGTTCAGATGTTAACACCTTGAAGGCTTTGCATAGATCTGAATTTTTACAGTTGAAGTTTCTATTTTTAATAAAAAGGCACTTTTAGTGTTAAAGTAGGATTCTGGCTTGGAAGACAGTAGCACAGGAGCTCACAACAATAGTAACTGAATCCAAGAAAAAATTTGCAGAGGTTGTTTTATATATGCAAATTTTGAATACTGTCACAACCACTTTTCCCTTCTGAGGAAGTTGCTGTAAAATACTGTTGAGTTGTAAAATAACCAGTCTAAAATCTCTTATGATCTGAGTGCCAAATAGTAGGAATCTTGAAGAACTGTCCTAGTACAGGAACAGAGCAGATACCACCTTGTGTCTGGCAATCTCTCTGCTCTCTGTATTCTGTTCATGCTGTGTATTTTCAGTTGTGCTGCTGGCATTGATCACATGGGGAGGGGTGACACCCCTATGAGCCAGGATGGGGTAATAATTAGCCTGACAAGGGCTGTTCTCCCTGTACCTGGTTGGGTATTGTTTTATGCTTAGTCTGTGCTGTGTAAACAGCCTTTGTAAAATTTCCACGCTCCTTCTTAGACACGTGTTTAAGTTTATATTACAGGTTTTTTGTGGTAGTCTTCTTATGCTTTGAAGAATAATTTTAGTAGGTTAAATTTGAATTGTAGATAAATAAATTATTTGGATCAAGTAAAATATACTTTCTTTCAACAGATAAATGGTCCTAATAGTTTGTTTGGGTCCGAAAATTACATGGGACTTGCAGGCCAAACTAGAAATGACTTTTCAAATGTTTTTAGCAGTACAACTGCTAATATACCTGTATCTTCAGCACTTGGGGGAAGAAACCCATTGGAGGGCACACATGAGCTAAGACAGGCCTGCCAGTTATGTTTTGTCAAAAAAGGTAAGGGGCTTTTGGACTCGATTGGTTTGATTTCTTTAAAATTAAAAAGCTTAAATGTTCATAATAAACCACTGTTGGTTTCTAAACCATGTTAATCCTGACTCGTTCTTTGCAGATGTAGCACTGTCTTGTGACTGGTAAAATATTTCAACCACTTTTATCTTCTTTCTTCTTGTCTTTATTTCTTTCTTGTCCTAATAGATTCTTGATTCCTAAACCCACCCCAAATCCCCACACGCTCTCCCCAGCCTGTGTGTGAGGTCATTCACATTCTGTGTTCGCTTTCCTCCCAAACCCCAGGGTACTGTGAAGAGTGACACCTTTGCTCAAAACTTGCAATACTCTCTCTGATTGGCAATGGGGAATTGAACTGCAGTTCAAAGTACCTGGTAACCTTCACATCCCATCTGTGTTTTATCGTTCTTTCAAACTAATTCTAAATTATAATCATGAGGCTTCCAAACCGTAGTAATAATTAACTCCACTGTATTGACTCAAAGGAGCTTAACCAGTATTGGTCTTTAATATAACTAATCTTTCAGGCCTGAGCTGTTGCTGTTAAACAGAGCCATATTTTAAAGGCAGTAGCTTTTATTAAGACTAATCTTAAATATAAGCATTGTGTTTATAGGCATAATTGATATTGATACACTAATAAAGAATTGCATTGAGACATTTAGGGGATGACTGTTTTACCTTTAAGAACTTCTGTATTAGTTTAAAATTATTTTTACCAGAAAAATCCATGAAGTGATGTTTGAAAAACCATAGGACACATTCTCATAAAAGCAGGAGCTATAAAATATTTGTGAAAATACTTAGCATGTTCCTACCTTCACTTTTTGTGTCAACATATCTACTTCCTCTGTTTCTTTCCATCTCTATCAAAACCTTTAAGTGTCTCCTGCTTTTACTACCTTTTGAAATTGTACTGTTCCATCATCATCTTGTCAGAGAAACTGGGTCATACTCTGTTTTTTTCAGTCTCATAAACAGCAAAATTCACTGAGCATTGCTCATCTTCAGACTCTCTCCCTGATGTCTTCATTTGGTATCATCATCCTAAGGACAGAGTTTAAAGCTAGGCTTATTTTTGTTTCCAAAATCACAAAGTTCTGGGATTGGCATTTATCTTTTTGGCATGTGTGTACTTCTTCCAGAGTGTGTTTTGTCTCTGAACATAGTCCCTGTTCTAATAAAATAAAAAAGTCGAAGGTTAAGAGAGCCATTTGCTGATCATTGGAATTCATCTGCATTGATTTATTATAAGTAAGCAATTTAAATTTTAAACTGGTGTTATGGGAATGTCTACTTTGGAATTGGAAAAAATGCAGCAATTTGCTGTCTCAAAGTAATCCTAAGGTTGCAGCACAGCATCCCTCCCCAAATATAAAATAACTCCTGATTTTTTTCTTGCTGAGACTGGTCTTTTTGTAAGTATTTGGGTTTTTTTTCTATTCTGCTCAACATGATGGTTAATGACTTTTGGTTCTTCAGAGCTGCTGATGCAAGTAGGAATTCTGTTCAGTGTGTTCATGTACTTTGCTTTTGGGCTTCTGTGCCAGTGTGTGTGTGGAAATGTTACCATTTGCTGCAATTTATGCAAATACAAGCGATTTTTCTGTGATTGTTTCAGGTCCTAAATTATTGGATTACGCTTACCATCCCAATTTAGATCATAAATGTAAGAAGGATATTTTAATTGGCAGAATAAAAAACTCGGAAGATAAATCATGGAAAAAAATACGTCCAAGACCAACAAAGACCCAGTATGTGGGACCATATCATATATGTAAAGGTATGTGTTACAGAGAGGAAAATGTTAATGCCTCCACTCAGAGTAATGTAGTTCAGCTTCTTCACAGTGAGGTGTAGAATGAAGTTTTATTCTTGCTCATGGGAGGTGGAGAAGGAAGTTCAGGGTTGTTTATAATATCAAAGGAGAGCCCTATTTTGACTGTTAATGTGGTTATTTAGAGAACATGCACTGTACTTCTGTGTTGTTCTTCATCGTGAGTAATTTTGCTTTCAAGTGCTGGGCAATTACTCTTAAAAAAGGCAAAAAAAAGCATTTTCCCTTAGACTTTTGCAGTATGAACCTCTACTTATGATGTAAGCAAGATGACTTGTGGATTAATGAACAGTTTAGTTTAAGCACAGGGCATTCTGGGTTTTCTGCATTGTTGCCTTAGACTGGTACAGGATAGCTGATGGAGGTTTTACATTTTCAGCAAGTCATTCGGCATCAGGTCTTGTGACCCATTTAAAACTGGAACTTCTGTGTTAAAAACATTTGAAACGGAGACGGTGGAAGTTCCAAGATGAATTTCCAATAAAAGTCATTACAAAAGCAGTGTCACAGTTGCTGTTGGCATTTCAGATGTTGCTGCTGAAGAGGAGTGCAGGTATCCAGGTCACTGCACGTTTGCATATTGCCAAGAGGAGATCGACGTGTGGACGCTGGAGCGCAAAGGAGCCTTCAGCCGAGAGGCTCTTTTTGGAGGAGGGGCAAAGATCAACTTGACTGTGGCCCGGCTTCTTCAGGAACATCACGGATTATTTATGTTTCTTTGTGAGGTGCTGCTTTATTTCTAATAACACGATAAAAATTACAATAGATGCTAAAATTACCTGGAAAGAAATGCTTTGGTTCGTGCCTATTTTGTAAGTTTTGAAATGGATGTTCGGTAATAACCTGACTAGCTTTACTAGAGACTAGGTGAAGTATCTGTTAAAATCTCTGAGGTAAGGTATATTTTGAAATGTATGCAATACATGCTGTATAATTACTTTTTTTGTATTCCAGAAATGTTTTGATCACAAACCCAGAATAATAAGCAAAAGGAACAAGGATAACTCATCTTCTTGTTCTCACCCTGCTATGCATGACTTTGAAGATAACAAGTACGTTTGAAATACCATCACTATAAGTTTCAAATTAAAAGCACAGTGTTTAGGGCAGTTTTGAATACTGACTTTCATTTCTTACCTGTTGGTTGACTTCTCTTCCCTGCTAACTGACTGTAATGCTTTGGCAGCATAGGCAAGACAGACTTACAAAACAAGGGTTGATTCATGTAACTAAATTAAAGTGAACTGTTTCTTTATCAGTGATTCATGAGGGGCCCACCCTTGTCTTTGAATCTTATGGGTTTTGGTGTCAGTTTGATAGCTGGTGAGTTGCACTGATGTAAGTAGATGTATGATGTTAAATTAATATAGGAATTTATAGGTTTTCTCTTTCTTTGATCTACTTTGCTTATTTTGCTGCAGTTTTAACTCAGTTAAGAACAGATTTACCTTGATTGCAGTGAATGAAATAGACCACAGTCCTTATTAACTCTGTTGATAAAAAAAACAGTGTGAGGAAAGTGTCTTTAAAGAATAATTTAAGTTAACAAAGTTTTTCTTGTTGTAATAGTATTAAGTAAATTTTGGAGAATTAAGAGACTTACATTTTTATATGAGAGATACATAAGTGGGAGCATTTGAATTGCTTTGTTTGTACTCCAGTTCCCTATATTGCAGCTACAAGAGCTGGGCTGTTACTGCAGTGCATCACCTCTGTCTTTAATGGTGTTCTACAAAAGAATAAGTATTATGTTAGTAATTAGATCAGGATATGCACTTGAAAGTGGACACGATATGCTTTCCCTCTGGGAAACCAGTGATGCAGTTGGATTGAATTCAGTAATTCTTTGCAGAACAGGGACCTCTGGATTTCACAGGAGCTGTTTCGTGATGTTTGTTTACTCGGCCTAGAAATGACCCTTAGATGTGACCTCCTCCTGGAAACTGTTTTGACTTTCTCCTTTCAAATAAAAAGTGTTTAAAAGACATTTGAATAATCTGTCATGAGGGATGGTCATTTTAAGAAATATCTAAAACTGACTGTTTTCAAAACAGGTGCCTTGTCCACAGTTTGCGAGAAACTATGGTGAAATATTCCAAAATCCGCCCTTTCCAACTCCGATGTCAACTTGACCTGTGCAGACATGAGGTGCATTATGGCTGCTTGCGAGAGGATAAATGCTTCTATGCTCACAGTCTGGTGGAGCTTAAAGTCTGGATAATGCAAAAGGAAACAGGTGTGTTTTGCTTTACTCTTCATTGTCTTGCCACTCCTTCCTTGTCTCGACTCCCTGTGAAATCAGCAGCTTGGGATCAGGGCAGGAAGCAGGCAGGAGCAATCTGGTGTCTCTCAGCTTGGGTTTTGGAGAGTTTTTCTGTGGTCCATAACACAATGTAGCTTTTATAATTACATGGTCACGACAGGTTTAGTATGTTATGTTTGAACAACTACTCAAAGATGCACCTTAACTTATGTGAGCAGTCTGTAATTTAAAAAACTTGTGTACTTTTCTGTGTGATGATACATACAATATTTCTGTTTTGGAGGGCCTCGTGATATCCTTAAGTATATATATTTGTGTGTATGGATGTAAATGTATATCCATGATATACACACATACACAAGTGTGTAAATATTTACACAGTATATCAAAACAGATTAAAGCTTTGGGGCTGCAGTTGCATTCCACTTTGAGCATGTCTGCAATGCTACAACAGTCATAAGTACTCAAGCACTTTCCCCCCTTCCTTTACAGGTATTTCACATGATACTATTGTTCAGGAATCAAAGAAATACTGGCAGAATGTGGAAGCTAGTGCACATGGATCACAGGTATTTTCATTTTTCCATTCAACTAATTCTGCAGTGACTCTGGTGATAATTCTTTTTTAATGTATGGAGCTTATTTTAGAAATTACTTTTTTTAATGATTTCCAGATAATCTCTTTCAGCGTAGACTTTCTTCAACTTGCTTCACTTAGACTAAAATGCCTGCTTTGCTCCTATGAAATTCCTTTTTTGCTTTGCTTATTCTGTCATGGGTGGAGCATGAAACATAAATATAATTTCAAAGTCAGCTGCCATAGGGCAATTATCTTTTTCATATGGAGGACTTTTATGTGTTTATTTTGTATATGTTACCACAACTTCAGGGTAGATATACCTAAATCAGAAATAAGTCAAATAAAAAATGCATGTGTTAAGAAATGTCTAGTTTGAAATGAGAAGCAGAGCTGTGACAAGGCATACAGTAATACCTGCTTCCCAACATGTGTTGTAAACTTGTGCTGTAGGGGGTAATTCATAATTATGTATGGATTTCTTTGCAGATGCAAAATACCTTTTACTGTTGTTGTTCTTTTTTTTGGCTTAAGATTCTTGGGAACCAAATGAAATATGGATCACTTAATTTGAAGATGAAGTTTGTTTGTGGTCAGTGCTGGAGAAACGGTCAAGTTAATGAGCCAGACAGAAACAAAAAATATTGTAGTGCAAAGGCCAGACACCCGTAAGTAAGATCAAAGAGTGAAACTTCTCCTGATTTTTCAGCCATTTAAAACCTCTTTTGGGAAACTTTTTTGCTTCTTAGAAGGAAATAAAAACCCAGAATATATTGAAGTAGAACAGTCATCTCTTTGTGGCATGTCAGTAATTGGTACTGAGAAACACTTTGGTGGCTACGAAAGTGTTTTGTGTTTGGGTTTTGGTTTTATTTTTGAACGATCCGTTTCAGCCAAGTTTCAGTAGAACTTAGTTAAATCTTAAATATACGGCGAAAGCTTTGTAGAGAACCTTTCTGAGCTCTCCTGGTACTGCTTCTGTGCACACAGTGGGGCTTTTTTTTAACTGTATTTTCTTTCCCTGAGTGTGTCTGGTTTTCAGGTGGACCAAAGATCGCCGTGTGGTGCTCGTAATGTCTAATGAGCGGAAGAAGTGGATGACCATCCGTCCTCTTCCTGCGAAGAAACAAGTGCCTCTGCAATTTGATGTATGTTAACCTAAAACTAATGTTTTGGTTAAGAAAACAGAGTAATGGGGCTGGTTTTGTCAGTTCTGCAGGAATTCCCGTGGGAGTTGTTGGGAATATGTACATAGTGTTTCTAAGTTCAGCCTCAGAAAACCCTGATCTCACACGTTACTACTGAAGCCCTTTCTCATGAGTGGAAGTAAATATTTCGGAAGTAATTTATATATCTCTGTGGTCTGGTAATGTGATAGGAGGCAAAAAGCAGTCATAATACTTGTTTCCAGCAGTTTGTTTTTTCTAATTCCAAGAAATGAGTTTTTTTATAAAATAAATGTGATTTTATTTCTTGTGTGATATAAATGTCTGACTGGAAGGGGAAACACTAGCCAAGGCTGAAAAGGATTTTTTTTTTTAAATTCATGTTCCAGTTGTGCAATCATATTGCTTCAGGCAAGAAATGTCAGTATGATGGAAACTGCTCATTTGCTCACAGTCCTGAGGAGAGAGAGATGTGGACCTATATGAAGGAGAACAGCAGTAAGTAGAGGAGTAGATTCTAACATGTAAATCTAACTGTTCTGCTTTTCATTCTTGTATTTCAATTATTTTTGAATCTACTTTCTTTCACTGTCTTCTGTAGTAAACCTTGCAAGTGCCCTTTTAATTTGAATAAACCCAGACTGGTATTCAAAACCAGTATTAAATAAAAATTGCTGTATTGTATATTGGTTGCTTATGTTGCTTGATTTTCTTAACAATAGTTTCTATAATTTTTTGGGGTGTCTTAGAATAGTGTATTGATCCTTGCAGCAATATTGTTTGGGGTTTGTACTTTATATTGCCTTGTGTGCACACATGGATTTTGTTGAAAAAATAGTGGGGAAAGCTCTTTGTGGAACAGTCCCCCCCAGGTGTATTTACTGGGAATTATCATTCACTTGCTGTTGCTGACTTGTTATCCCATTAGTGTGACTGGGAGAAATCATTAAAAATCAGAAGTAAAAATGACATAAATGATCAGATCCTGTTCTGCAAGAAAGCAGACTAAATCTACCAAAAACTGTAGCACATGTTATATTAGTACTTTGAAATTCAGGTATCGATACACAGTGGCACAGTTGTTATCTGTGCCTTGGGTCCCTGTTCAGAAACAGGTCATGCTTTCCTCCCTATAGGCAGAGCAGGGTCTTGGTAAGTAGCCAGAGACTCCTGTTGCTCTTGGCTCTTAATCTCTAAACTGTGTAACTATCTACATTTGTTTCCTTCCTTTTTTTTCTTACGATAGGTGGGGACTGAATTAAGCTTTGCAAACTCAGTCATTTATCTAGTGTTCTCAAACTCTTGCCTTAATTGCTAATTACTTATTTTAGCTTCTGCTCTCATTAGTTCAAGACTTGGAGCAGTTGTATGACATATGGCTAAAAAGTCAAAAGCCAGAAAAAGGAGATGATACAGCTGCTCAGGCAAACAAAGAAAATGGGAAGCAAATTCACATGCCGACTGACTATGCTGAAGTCACAGTAAGTAATCAAAACTATAATCCTAAATCCAAGCATGTTTGTTTGTTTTTGTTTTCTTTGTTTTCCCCCAGTCAGTAACTTAATGTTGTTGCCCTCATTTTCTTGGTGCTTCCTTAGTCCATAGCTACACTAAATGCAAACACTCACTGACACTGTGAGGCAGTTCTTCTAAAGCCAGTGGAGATCATAAACTTCAGGTGACTGTTTAAATAACTGTATCTCTTTAGGTAAACAACAATTTAGACCAACATAGAGCATTCAAAATGTGTTAGGAGCATTTCTGTGCTTAAATCATTGAATTCTCAATGTTCTGTTTTCAAATTCCTTGTAAAACAGGTGGATTTTCATTGTTGGATGTGTGGGAAGAACTGTAATAGTGAGAAGCAATGGCAGGGTCACATTTCTTCTGAAAAGCATAAAGAGAAGGTTTTCCACACCGAGGATGATCAAAACTGCTGGCAGTATCGCTTTCCAACTGGATATTTTAGCATTTGTGATAGGTATGTGGTTTTTAAGATGGCAAAAATGATGACAAATGACAGTTTAAATAATTAAGGCGGTTACTGGTTTTGACAAAGTTTCTAGTATTTGTTGCTTTGCATACATCTTTCAATAAGAAATTAAGTAATTAACAGTATTTTAACGTACTTGAGAACTCAGGGAGTGACAAGGTGCCTAATTGTGGAGTTGAAAGTTCATGGCAGCTGTGTGAAATGAATATTGTTGGTATTATTACAAGTTTGCTTAGGCAGCTGCATATTAATTACCTGTAGAGCACAGGACCAGTGCCTTGCTGGGCAGTGACATTGGAGCTCTAAGGCAAGTAGAAATGTTGGCATCAAACCAAATTTGTTAAAATCGAGTATTTGTTATTAGAAATCATTTATGAAAGTGTTGAAGAGAACTTCCAGGATCTGTTGGTTTTCCCCAGTGTTGGGTGTATGTTTTGCTGCTCCCTTTAATTCTTAAATGCAGCCTGTTTACCTGCCTGCAGAAGACTTTTTTGTAAATCTGTTGAAAATTTAGCCTTTTTGGAAGGCTAAAAACTTTGGCATTCTGGAGTTTAAGCTTCAGTTTGCTGAATTGTTATTCAGTCTGTTACTCCATTTCCAGTTAAAGATTTTGAGTGCCTTAGAGATCTTGAGAAATTGCACAGCTATTTTTCATTTGCATTCTTTGCATGGAAGCTCACACTCCCCTTTGCTACATTTTTAAGTAATATTCTAAGTGTATTTGATGTTCTGAACATAGCAGACCTCGAATATGCAGTGTAAAGTGAATACAAACTGGCATGCCAAGTTGTACTGAGTATTCTAAAATCAAATTTAGTTAACAAGGATTAATTAGTTGGATTTTTTGTCAATAGTAGTTCTTTAGCTTAGTGAGTGAAATGATAAGGTATTCATTAATATGAATTTGAAAGTTTCAAACATTAAGTGACTCAGTAAAGTAGGAGCATGAAGAACAGAAAGAAAAGAGCCATGTCTTGTCCTTTGTAAAATACAGTCAAATGTAAACAGAGCTAGTATCACTTTAAAAGTAAATACTCTTCCAAGATTTTTTTGTCCTTAGTATGTCGTGTATTTGAAAAACATGATCTGAAGAAAATCTAGACAAAATAGTGACCATGATAATTCTATGAAAACACTATTTAAAATCTGTCTTAACAGATATATTGCTGGTACTTGCACTGAAGGAAACAACTGTAAATTTGCCCATGGAAATGCTGAACTCCGTGAGTGGGAAGAACGAAGACAAGTTTTAAGAATGAAGCTCAGCAAAGCAAGAAAAGACCACTTGATTGCTCCCAGTGATAATGATTTTGGAAAATATAGTTTTTTGTTTAAAGATTTAAACTAATACAGAGATGACACATACATGTTATCAGCTGGAAGCATAAACCAGAAAATTTGACAATAATCAAAAGCATGTGACAGAAAAGCTGCAGGTTTTCTGCTTTTATTGGCATATATTGTTCCTCCTGAACAGCAAAGTATAGTAGATTTAGGGGGATTGAGCAGACCTGTCTATGCTCTCATGAAACAGAGTGGTGATTAAAAAAAAATCTGAAGTATTATGTGCTTACTCACCTTCTGTTGGACAGAAAGTTAGGAAATAGAAGGGGGGAAGAGTGGTTATAATATCTAGGAAGCCCCCTAGTCTCAGACCTTCAGTTGAAAAACTTCAAGGCATCAAGGTATTGCAAAACAGAGTGTTATGAGCTAAGAAAATGATGGATGAAAATTCTTCAGATCTTTTAATGGAGAGGATTTGTTTAAAACAAAGTTTGCTACTTATCTATATGTAGGTTGCTAAAAAGGATTTTCTTATTAAAGATTTTAAACAAAATAACCATTTAACTACAATATATGTTGAATGGGTATTTTTTCTCTATTTGTATGTTTCAATATAATTTACTGAAAAAGGATCTTGGGAGGAAAAAAGTATTAATTTTTGAAAATGAAGTAGTTAAAATTCTGTTTCTTGGTCTTTGCTGTTTAAATGATGATTTTGAAAGATTACACTTGTATGTCAGTATTGTGTATTATTGTATGGACTAATGTTGCCTGTAATAAAGAGAACTTTACACAAAGCTGTTTTCTGCATGTAGCCTCTCAGGATTGAGATTTTTGTACAAACAAACAATGATTTGCCAGTTAGCAAAAGCTTGAGCACATGTAGCTAAAAGTTTACTCAGTTGGTATTTGTGTCGCTCGCTGCTTGTTTGCGGTTGTCTGTATTGTCATTAGCTCATGGCATCACTACAGTAACAAAAATGGCCAATAACTTGCAATGTAGACAAGCAGTTTGGAGCTATGTGGTGCTGGGACAGGTTTTTAGTCCTTGGACATGGGCATGAGCCACTCCCTCAGCTGCAAGGTGGATGGTGCTTCCCATTGCCTTTCCTGCAGAGCATAGGACATGGAAAACCGTTCAGGGGCTGAGGTGACTCCTGACTGATGAGCCTTTGGGCTTTACAGTCACTGGAGCTTCTGTTGTGTTTTGGCTTCTCTGCAGATCCTGCTCTCAGCTTTCTTTGTGTGTTTGCTGAGTTCCTTTTCCCCCCCCCCAAGCTGTTTTCAGTCACTCATTCAAAGTAGCTAAAGCTAGGTTTCTTTTTTTTTCCCCTCCCATGACTGATTTCTGCCTCCTCTCAAGAGTATTTTTCTCTGTTCCTGGCTGACCTTATATAATTAGAAGAGCTTTAAGAATGACCTCAGTAGTTTGAATGTAGTCATTGAGCAGATATTGTGTATGTGTAAAAGGTGTTGAACCAAAGTTCAGTGTTACCCATACATGACATGGATGCTGTGTCCCTTCACAGAAAGCACAACTATGAAACCAACACCTTGTGCTTCAATCATGGCTTGGGGATCTTGGGAAGTGACTGCTCCTCACAGGCTGGGCTGCAGTGCATTGGAGTATAGGATGCAGACAAACGAGCTCTCGGTGCTTGAAATACCACCCGCTGCAGTGCTGATTTTTTTACATTGTTTGTAATAAACTGAGCGTGAGACAAGAGTACTGTGGACACTGTTATTTGTGTGACAAAACCTGATTGTATCGTGTGCCTTTCTGAATTGTTTTTTCTCAATTTTATGCTTTCATTGTTTAATTGTATAAGTGCTCTGTAAATCATTGGAAGTAATTCTAGGAAAAAAAAAATAACTAAAACATGAAACCCTCGTTCCGTAAGGCCGGTGTGAAATCTTTCATGGGGGCTGGTGGGGAGTAACTGCCGGGGGGCTCGGGGGTTGTTATTCCCTCGGTGATCCCGGGACTCGTAGCGCTGCCCTGCGGGGAGCGGGAAGGGAGCAGAGCAATCCCACTCCCACAGCAATTCCCGTTTTCCCGGGGCGGGCCGGGCGCGCTCCCGGCGGGCCCCGCGCGGGCTCGGGGCGCGGACGTGGCGGCGGCGGGTTGGCGGGCG